>NW_006159556.1:1806620-1808793 GCF_000334495.1 Tupaia belangeri chinensis | reverse complement strand
CAAAATGACCGCCGGCGCCCATCCCCGCCCCCCCCCCAGCCGCGTGCACATCGCCCGTCGTCTGAGATGGGGACGGGGGTGAGGACAGGTCCTACCTCCAACTCCAGCCACCCGCCTGGTCCTGGGAGGCGGGAAAACGGGGTGTCCTGCGCGTCCTCTGAAGTTCAGGGTCGCGGGCGCTCCTGTAGCGCTCGGGAGTAGGTGGCCTGGGGCTGATCTCTCTTTCCCATCCCCCTCCTTCCGGGTCTCCGCCTTTCCTCTGGCTCCCCACTGAGACCCCGGCATCAGAATAGACCTGGGAGAACCCGGGGTCCCGAGGAGCTGAGCGATCGACCCCCAAAGGCAGAGCCTATATCTCGGGGAGCTGCTGAAGGAGACAGGAAGCTCGGGAAGGATGCTCAGGTGCCAGGAGCACGTTTCCCTGGGGTCGCGGACATTGGATCATCGGTCACAGGACAAGTCGTTAGGGGTCGCTTATGTTCACACAGCCTCACGATTGTCCCTTGCTCTTCGCCTCGTATGAGCCCTAAAGAGTCCCACGGGTGAAGCGGAGGCCACCAAGGGAACGTTACAGGTTGAGGAGGCTGGAGCGCGCTCAGCGAATCCTCTTCCCAGCCCGCTAGCACCATTTCCGTTTCCACCAATCAGCGGCCGCCAGACTCCGATCTTTCCCCCCCGGGGCACAGGAATAAATATTCCCGGGCCGTCGGACACAAGCGGTCCTAACGCGTTTCCCTCTCGAAATGAGACTTTACTCTCCAGCCCCAAGTACCAGGTCTAGGAGACAAATTCAGCCCGATTTACCCTCCTGGGCCGTCTCATCCATTTCTATTTCAGTCCCTTCTAAAAGGGAGACTCCACACACCCTTCTGACTTCAGATTCACGTCGCCCTCCGAGCCAACGACCGCCCTCTCCCCACCTCGCACACACAGATAGACACGCAGGCACGCGCATGAGCTTCAAGACGATTTTTGCATCACTTAACACATTTCTCGCCTCCTTCAGAGCTGGAGGGGGAAGCAGCTGCTGCTGATCACAGGAGAAGCCAGAACCAAACTCCTCCCTCTAGCTAGTTCCTTTGCTTTCTCTCCTGGACTGGGAAATGAGTTTAGCCCTGGAAGGGAAAAACAAGTTTTTGCTGCTCGTTTTTCTATTTTGTTTTTCTTCATATAGGAAAAAAAAAAAAAGGTTACTCCTTGAGTTCCAAAGTTGGAGTGAAATGCAGTTAAAATTTATAAAACTGAACAAGGTACTGGAAGAAATGATTATATATATGTGTACATATGTATGTATATACATATGTACACATATATATTTTTTAAAAGTCTATAATGTAAGATAGATGTAGCTACACAGGTTCAGTAGAGAAAAAAAAGAACATGAAAGTAAGGGCAGAAGTATCTATGGGTTGAACATCCTTTGGCTCTCAGTCTGCCGTTTTTATAAACAGCCTTTTCAAAATACAACAGCTCAGTGTTTTGTTTTCCTTGGGATCAGAGAAAGAAGATTGTACTTCAGAGCTAATTTTGCTGCCCAGCTTTGAGACTTTGAACAAATTCTATCTTCCTGTTACCAGTTTTCTCTTTTGTAAATGAGGAGGTGAACTCTGAATTTCAAGGGTTTATTATAGAAAATGTTCAAACTTATATAAAAGTAGAGAGAAGAAAGAACTCCCACAGGTATATCACCCAACTTCCACAATTTCCCAGTGCCCGATTAATCATGCCTAGTCCCTAACCTTACCCACTCTATCACTGTCAAACGCTCCTCCCTCACGTTTTAGTAAAGTCCCAACTTTACATATGCGTTTTCATCTATAAACATTTTAGCATGCACTTGTGAAATATAAGAACTATTACAAATAATTGCAATTAGGCCAGCTGCATAGCACAGTGAATAGGGGCTGTGTGGAGGGAGCTGAATCCTACATGGCCAGCTGAGGGTTTGAATCCCAGCCCCCAGGGCTAGAAAAACACTAGAGTGCCTGGATCTTAATGGGATATAGGAATAGAAAAGAAAAGAAAAAAAAGCGGCATGACCACACCCTCCTGGGAGTATGGATGCTTTTCCTTTCTTTCTATTGGCAATTACATGTAGCTTCTGACCATTTTTTAAAAATTACAATAGCATGGGACCAGCCGTTAGCGGAATGGCTATGTGGGAGGCACCCCC
>NW_006159556.1:1772951-1792130 GCF_000334495.1 Tupaia belangeri chinensis | reverse complement strand
CGCCTAGCACCATTTCCGTTTCCGCCAATCAGCGGCCGCCAGGCTCCGATCTTTCCCCCCCGGGGCACAGGAATAAATATTCCCGGGCCGTCGGACACAAGCGGTCCTAACGCGTTTCCCTCTCGAAATGAGACTTTACTCTCCAGCCCCAAGTACCAGGTCTAGGAGACAAATTCAGCCCGATTTACCCTCCTGGGCCGTCTCATCCATTTCTATTTCAGTCCCTTCTAAAAGGGAGACTCCACACACCCTTCTGACTTCAGATTCACGTCGCACTCCGAGCCAACGACCGCCCTCTCCCCACCTCGCACACACAGATAGCCACGCAGGCACGCGCATGAGCTTCAAGACGATTTTTGCATCACTTAACACATTTCTCGCCTCCTTCAGAGCTGGAGGGGGAAGCAGCTGCTGCTGATCACAGGAGAAGCCAGAACCAAACTCCTCCCTCTAGCTAGTTCCTTTGCTTTCTCTCCTGGACTGGGAAATGAGTTTAGCCCTGGAAGGGAAAAACAAGTTTTTGCTGCTCGTTTTTCTATTTTGTTTTTCTTCATATAGGAAAAAAAAAAAAAGGTTACTCCTTGAGTTCCAAAGTTGGAGTGAAATGCAGTTAAAATTTATAAAACTGAACAAGGTACTGGAAGAAATGATTATATATATGTGTACATATGTATGTATATACATATGTACACATATATATTTTTTAAAAGTCTATAATGTAAGATAGATGTAGCTACACAGGTTCAGTAGAGAAAAAAAAGAACATGAGAGTAAGGGCAGAAGTATCTATGGGTTGAACATCCTTTGGCTCTCAGTCTGCCGTTTTTATAAACAGCCTTTTCAAAATACAACAGCTCAGTGTTTTGTTTTCCTTGGGATCAGAGAAAGAAGATTGTACTTCAGAGCTAATTTTGCTGCCCAGCTTTGAGACTTTGAACAAATTCTATCTTCCTGTTACCAGTTTTCTCTTTTGTAAATGAGGAGGTGAACTCTGAATTTCAAGGGTTTATTATAGAAAATGTTCAAACTTATATAAAAGTAGAGAGAAGAAAGAACTCCCACAGGTATATCACCCAACTTCCACAATTTCCCAGTGCCCGATTAATCATGCCTAGTCCCTAACCTTACCCACTCTATCACTGTCAAACGCTCCTCCCTCACGTTTTAGTAAAGTCCCAACTTTACATATGCGTTTTCATCTATAAACATTTTAGCATGCACTTGTGAAATATAAGAACTATTACAAATAATTGCAATTAGGCCAGCTGCATAGCACAGTGAATAGGGGCTGTGTGGAGGGAGCTGAATCCTACATGGCCAGCTGAGGGTTTGAATCCCAGCCCCCAGGGCTAGAAAAACACTAGAGTGCCTGGATCTTAATGGGATATAGGAATAGAAAAGAAAAGAAAAAAAAGCGGCATGACCACACCCTCCTGGGAGTATGGATGCTTTTCCTTTCTTTCTATTGGCAATTACATGTAGCTTCTGACCATTTTTTAAAAATTACAATAGCATGGGACCAGCCGTTAGCGTAATGGCTATGTAGCTGGACTCCCATGTAGTCGAATGTGGTTCGCCTCCCAGATCCGGTGGCTTAAAACTCACGCCAGGCGCATGTGCGTGCGTGCCCAAGATCCCAAGAGGAGAATGGGGAAGAAGGGATTGCGGCGTGGCCATCCCCCCTGGGGGTGATTTCTCGCTTTCTATCTCTCTGTCTCTCTCTGTCTGTCTGGCGAGTGCATGTGCCCTATAGCAAAAACCTCTAAAAGCAAAACAAAAGAAAACAAAAAATTACAGTAGTATTAGATGATTTCGAAAATTAAAATATAATGTTTGTAGAGAAGGCTCAGACCTTGCATCCATTTAAATCAGTTCTGAAAAATGCACATCCCTTTATGAAGATAAAACGCTTTCATCACTCAGAAATGTCTCTTGTGCCTTTTTTAGTGGTTCACATTTTAGAATTTCATAAAAACAAAATCATTTTGTATAAACTTTTTTGTTTGTGTTCATCTGACGTTTTTCACTCAGCCTATTTGTGAAGTTCATTCACATTGTTACCCAGATCAGCAGTTTCTTTTTATTGCTTCTTCTTTTCTTCCTTTTACTGTCAATAATAAATGTTTTCCACTGTGACCCATCACAGCTACCTAACTTGATAGACTATTATGACAATTATTTAATGTGTTATTTCATAGAACGTATTTATCATTTAGCAGGGATCTCTTTAAGAGCTGGCACTTTAAGTCAAAGAGTTGAATAAAGTGACACATATTTTAGATCTCAGCCAACCAAAGAGAATCATTTTAGAACAATTGTGCTTTGTAACATAGTATCACTCCACACCTCTATATGGTACTTCATTTTGGCCAAGAACTAATGTACTGTGTCATTTAATCACAACAAGTAAGTTCAGTTTTATTATGGACTTTTTGTAGACCGGGAATCTGAGGCTCAAAGAGTTTTGGTGACAGGCTGAGATCACCAAGGTCTTAAATGACTGAGCTGAGATAGTCCATCAGGGACTGTTTCAGAAGGCAGGATTGTCAAGTGAATTGGCAGTTAGTCTCTGATGACTCATAAATTGGATGTGATAGAGGGTGAAGAGGAAAAAGGTGGGATCCAGCTGTGTGAGAAATAGCTTTTAAATGTGGATGTGACAAGGGAAATCAAGGAGAATTTGTGTTTTTATAAAACACTATATTCTGGCCAACCTATGGCCTGGTGGTTAAGGGAGCTGGATACCACATGACTGATCATGTGTTTGAGTCCAGGACCCAGCAACTTGAAAAACACAGCAGACACATGTGCATGCGTGCCCAAAATCCCAAAAGGAGGAAGAAATGAGGGAGAAGAGATTGTGGTGTGATTGTGCCCCATGGGGCCTACTTTCTCACTTTCCCTGTCTCTCTTCCTCTGGTGACTTCATACACCCTCTGGCAAATTAAAAAAAAAAAATACTGCATTCCCATTTTCGAGGTTTTTGTGTTTTCTGTATTAGTACTTCTCAATAAGGGAATATGATTTTTCACACCCACCAAAAAAAGGAAAGAAAATTATAATTGTTTGCCATCTTAAATTGATATTATTATTTTATGTCTTACTCTTTTCATTCCTCAAAGTGCTCTAAACACAGTAAGCATTCGATGGGCTTTTAATTACAGATAGTTTCAGTAATGACAGTGCTTATGTCCTACCTGACATCTCTTATCTCTATTTTTAAGGATGCAGAGCTGCTCAAAGAAGGAGACTGGGAGTTAATAAAGTTTTATTTTTTTTTCCAGCATTGATTGTCAGCATGGCCTTATGTAAATTCATCTTTAAAGTCCATGAATATAACCTGAAAACTTAAACCACTTGGATGGTCTGTACCTCATAAGGAACATGGAAGAATAGCCTACTGGAAAACTTACTGATGTGCACATTTTGTTAACAACCATTACATATAGGTGTAGTTTTCCTCTTTGATAAATGATATCGAAATATTTTACTACTCTGTAATAGGATTATTTTTATCTGGGGTGCATTCAGTAATTTAGCTAAAAATTAACATTGAAGGAAATGTTCTAGACCTTATTTTCCCCCAAAATAACTGAATTTCCAGGTATGCCATGAAGTAAACATGTGGAAGAACAGATAGCAAAGTGAAATGACAGGAAAATGAGGAAATTCCACATGATTTTGAGAGAGGAGGAGAATTGATTTAATGTGTTTGAGGAAAATGCAATCTATATTATATTTGGATATTTTCCATATTTGCTGTGAACACAAGGGGCATGTAATGTTGATACTTTGGGCTACCTGCTTCCTATTCTTCATCTGTACCTTCCTCACATCTTCTGCAAACGTAAGAAAGACATAAGGTAGTAAGTGCTCCATAGGTTTCTCTAGTAATTTCACAGTAGGTACAAGAGGCAAAGCCTAATCCATACAGTTAGTTGGGATTGCACTGTGCATGATTTTGGAAAAGGGGTAAACTTGAGATGAGGCAATAGGGTTACTCTTAAGAAATATCAAGAGAAATGAAAAGAGAGTCTGTCAGTTCATTTTTCTATTGCTAAAAACTGAATACCAACCGAGTAATTTATAAAGCATAGAGGTTTATAAATTTTGGTTTGCAGTCTAAGGTCAAGGAGCACATCTAGTAAATATCTTATTGGTCACAAGTCTCTCGAGAGTCCCAAGGTGGCTCAGGACATCACATGGCAAGACCGACAGTGAGGACAGAGCATGTGGGTCCATGTGCCTGCTCTTAATAAGCCACAGGAGCCAATCATGGGATCTCACCCTGATGACCTTATCCAGACCTAGTCCCCTCCCAAAATCCTCACCTTTCACCACCATAATCAGGTTAACTCTCCACTCTCTCAACAGCATTACAATAGCTTACCAAATTTCCACACATAATTTTCAGGGAGACACAGCCAAACCCTAATGGAAGAATGCTGCCCAAACAAAATTCTTGATTTGACCTCACAGGTATCTTTATATTGTTTCTACAATACCACAGGCAGCAAAAAATAATGGACAACAGTGCAGAATCATTATAAATGTCGCCGTGGGAAAGTACGATGTGAAATGTAGAATTCTACTATTATTTTCAAAATCATTGTCATTTTTATGGTTCTAAGAGTATAGAGACATATGTGATTCTGATACTACAGACTTTAAAGAAAGAAAAGACATTAAAGCATCAGCATCTAAAATGTTCAGTTCATATGATGCTAATATTAAAAGGGGAAAAAAAACATAATGATGAGCCTAAAAAATAAATTCAGCTCTGGTGAGTGTGGCAGACTTTGGGGGATAGAAGTGCTAGGTATAACTTGGCAATGCTCTTGTACCCCAAAACAGTGACGCAAGGCAATTATTTACCCTTTTTAATGTCCCATTTGTCTCATCTGTAAAATATCAATAGAAAAATTTTACTTGTCTTACGTGATTGTTGTAAGGAGTAAATAATCCAGTTCTTAACAAACAGCCAGCACAGTGGAATCTCTCAATACAAGTAGACATTATTTTGAGGTACCTTAGGAAACATTTTTCTTCATTATAGTAGTTTTCCACCTTATCCCCAGTCTGTCTCACTCTAATCCCATCAATAACACACCTGAGGTATCTAATACTTGCATCAATAACTTTGTTTTACTATGCTAAGTAAAAATTTCCAGCCCGCGATGAAACTAGGGGGGAGGTGGAGTAGGAGAAACCAAGCAGCATTGATAGGGATCATTAATTAAAAATCTGTCAAACATCTCTTTGCTCCCCCTAATGTGCGGGTTACAATAACATTATTCACAGCAGTTTGCATCAGTAGTCTGAAGAATAGTAATCAACAGAATTCACATTTACTATTTCCATTGACCTTTCTACTTTCTTAAACCTGGTTCTTTTAAAGGAACAGCACCAAAGTTCCGTGAGAATTGGTTGCCAAGAGAGAGAAATAAAATGATATAACAAATGATGTTTCTAGTTTGCCAGTTTCTTTGTGTCAGTGGGTCTGAAAGGTTTGAATAAATATTCAATTCAAAGGTAAACTCGGCCTCTACTACAGCAGGTGAGTTAAGAATGAACAGGTTAATAAGACAGATCTACTTTTCAGCAAGATTTGTATTCAGAAGGCAGGAAGTAAATGGATGAAAAAATATCTTAAGGGAATTTATAGTGTTTTGTGTATTATTTTTGAACTGATGTTGTAAGGACTTGGTAAACAGTAAAATCACAGCATTTACAAAACGGCCATGTTTCCTGTAATACAGAAATATCAGGCATCTTGGATATTTTCCTCCTTAGATAATTTAAGAATTAGGACATGCCATTTAAGAATTTCCTTCAACACTACATCATTAATGTTTTGGAAGTTGATTGTCCACATAAAATGGTAAGTTTATATTATTAAGAGAGTTAGAAAAGGGAATGTTTCCACACAAAAAATTATTGCTAAGTGGTTATTGATAAATGCTTCAGCATCAAAACATATCTGTGCCAACAAATGCAGCTTAGAATATATTTGACTATAAAATATTATATTGATATCAGATGGGAGAATTAAGCAATCATGTATTTTAAATTCATTTTAATTTTTGACATTTTATATACATTAGTTGAATTTGATTTCTCTTTTTTGGTCTTCACCAGCTTAGAATAACATCTTGTTCATTAACCGAGTCTAATAATTATATGTATATTTTAATGCTATTAAGAACTTTCTCTTAAATCAACCTCTATGGCTGATATCGGTCCTTCTCTAAGTCTCACTAACCTTTTTCTGAATCCATTTCTATTTATAATCCCTGTAATTTTCCTCATTAAACTATTGGACTAAAAGTTGTTGTCATTGTCATTGTGTGGTCTGAGATTAGAATAAGAAGAAACTCCAAGTAATTAGATTAACCATAAAGAGACTTTTTTTGGTAGTAGTTGTTAAACACTTGAGAAAAATAAAGTCGGGATTCTTATTTCTCATCAAAATTTAGAGTGCCAAAAAATAGATTTGCTTACATATGTCCATCTTTCATTTTTACAGGAAATCTAACCAGATGTTTCACAGGTATACCTTCCAAGGTACATACAGCAAACAAAAAATAACATTCAGACGTCCTTACATAATGTAGTCACCAAAAAGAAAACTGACTCATATAAAAAAAAAAATTCACTCCTGTTACTCAAATGCATACAGCTCATTTTCAAGTAAGAAAGCAACATGTTTCTACCAGGTCATTAACATAGAGACAAGAAATATAACGCATGCACAGTGCAGATGTTATGTGCACTAAAGAATAGTGATGGAGTGACTTACCATGTCTTTTGGAATGTAAAAGAGATCTCTATTTAAATATTTTATTTATCTCTGAGTGTCTTTAGCAACAATTAAATGAGAATTCAATTTCCTTAATCATCTTGGATTATGGTTTTACTTATAGGGAACGATTAAAGAATTAAAACAATACTTTCAAGATAGGTTGCATATTAAAATAGATTTCCATGACAGCTGACATAATGTTCCAAAAATAGAATCCTCCTTTGTTTTTTGTTGTTATGCAAACAGTACATGCCAATGAAAGAAAATGAGAAAAATGAAAAAAAATAAATGAAATATCTATACGTACAGCAACAAAAGATAACCATTTATTTTTTCCTATAAAAATGATGTTTTCTGAAAGATCCCTCAAAAATATGTGTCAGAATCATTCAATGTGCATCTTGGCTTAGCAATTCCACTTCTAGAAATGAATCTTAAGAAAATAATGTCATATAGCAAATAAATGTATTTTATACTGTTTTAAACAATGTTAAGAACATTCCTGCATTTTCTGTTAGATGTTATTACCAGAGCAATTGCCCATGTTAAATTTCTGATGAGGTACTTATCTAAGACCTCTTCCTCTTAGGTGACACAATGTCACACAACTAGCCAATGACAAGGCATGGTGGCTGCACGTTCTTTCTCAAGCAGCAAACAATACAACTCTAAATGCAGTATTTATAGCTGACATTGATCTCCACTGTCTCTCTGCACTGTAAGGGATAAAGGTTAACTATTTCCACCCCTAAATTTCTGGAAATGGATTGAGCTAATGCATATAAATAACTGTTATGATGACATGAGAAAGAACTGCTCCTATTTAGCTTAAAGCATATTTTAGGAAAAACACAAGAAGAATCATCATTGTGTTGCTCATTTCCTATCTGAGAAAAATGAATATACCAAAATACTACTTGCTGAAGTAAAAATGAATTTAGTTCTGGACACAAAGAGCTACTAAGTAGATAGAAAGTGGAGTTATAAAAACTTTTCCACTGAGGTAGAAAATCACAAAAACAAAGGTGAAGCTTTAAAAAGTTGTTACTGGGGCCAGCACATGGCATAGTGGTTAAGGATACTGGAATCCCACATGGACAACCGTGGTTTGAACCCTGGACCTGGCAGCTTGATATCAACTTGATATCTCTTTTTTGTGAGTATACGTGCCCTATAGTAAATTAAAAAATAAGTAAATAAAATAATTCTTAAAAAAAGTTTCTACTTAGATGCAAAAGAGAATTGACTTAAGTCTACTTTGTATGTATTACTGATTTTAAAAATACTTAAATAATTAGCATAAAACCATTCCATTTCATTGCCTCTAAAAGTACAATTTCTCAAAAAAATGATTGGCATCAGAATGTGAAACTGGAGATGGAGGTTAATTGTTTTCAACATATATATGTGTCATGGCCTTTTAAATCAGAATCCAAGCAAGTGTGAACATTTGAAACAAGCTAGAAGAGCCAAGATTTAAAAGAGAGGCAAAAATATTTGAAAACGTTAAAAATCTTCATTTAAATTCTCCTCCCTATCATATAAAAGATGCTCTGTTAGAATGGCCCCATACAAAAATTCATTGTATGGCATCAGTATAGCCCCGTGCATCTTGAGAGTTATCAATTAAAATGGTTGAGAAGCTTTCAACTTTGTTTTCATGTATACTGTATTTAGTTAATAAAGTTGTAAGTATGTAATTAGAATGATTGGTTTGTCTGTGTATGTAAAATACACTGTTTTCCTTCAAGGGGTTGAAAATACTGAGAGTATTGCAAGGGTTGAAGCCTTGCCGTCTTTGTTACACAGCTGCAGAAAGTGTCTTACAGCTACAGTGGTACAGAGATATTTCTCAAGGATGAATGGAGGCTTACAGGTCTCTCATGTTATCAGGGCCTAAAAACTGTCTAGCAGAAAGTCAGAGAAAAAGAGAAGTCGTTGAATAGGCCACTGTTCTCCACCATGGGGGTGGGGGGAAGTCAACATTTCAGAGACTGTTCTCCAACAAGAAATATGTAGATAGAGTCACTTGCACCTATTGAAGAAGGGAGTATGCACCTTAATTACCACCTGAAGAAGAGCATATTGCAAGACATTTGTTGATTTGTTGATTCCTGCTTATAATAAATAGCACCATTCATGAAATTATTTATTCATTATGTTTTTCTCTATTAAAACTTTGGTTACTTGACTTAGTTGATTCATAGCCTTATGATCACAATATTTCTACTTCTCAAGATTTTGATCACGTCTTTCTTTTCCTTCAGGATAAAAAAAAATGAGATTAACACCTTTTAGCATAGAGCTTAATTGCACAGAAAAATTGTATACCTTTTAGGGTGCTACTTACAGGCATTAATAGTATGACAAGTCTCATCTAAAATCCTTTAGGATTATTGTGTCAGTGTTGGAATAGTGATGAGCTTTTGTGACCTTACATTTAAATAGTTGTATATACTTGCCAAATATGTAAGTTTATTTCACAGTTTACAAAAGGCTTTAGAAGGAAATTTCCCGATGGGAATTTTATACTCTGATATTCTGATTGATATATCAAGCTGTTTATTTAAACCCTAACACTAGCCCTAGAGAGAGAAAAAGAGAAAGTCAGGTACCCTTCAGGGTCTATTCTCACCATGATTCCCTTCCTCCAATCCTTCCTCCTATCAGTTACTGAGCACTCACTTGCATCCTTGGTTTGTTTCAGGCTGACTGGATCAAGGATTTGAACTGTAGACACTAGGTGAGACCTGGTTTCTCTTGAGTAGTGCTTTACTGCTTTGCCCCAGAGCTGGCTCAGTATATCAAGACCTTTAATAAAGAAAAAGAATACAGAAATCCCTCTGAATACAGAGAGGACAGACCATAGAAGCTTCACATAGTTGGGAGACTTCTAATTTAGCCGGAATAAAGTGAAGGTAAGGTATCTCACTCCTTTTTTTTTCCTTCTCTCTTTCACCTTATCCTTTCTTTCTGTCTAGTTTCTCATGACCACCTTTCCTATAGCTCAAGGACAAAATAACAACAAAACTTGCTCTTCTACAATTTTGGTCTTGACATTCATCCATCAAGGCACTAATGGTCAGTGGTAAGCTGAACTGTGTCCACCTTCTTCCCAAATTACATGCTGAAACCCTAACCCTCATTATCTCAGAATGCATCTATATGATGCAGGTTCTTTAAGGAGGAAATCAGAGACAAGTAAGATAACTGGAGGAGGCCCCAATCCAAAATGACTGATATCCCTGTAAAACGAGAAGGTTAGAACTCTGATACACACACAGAGAAGGCATGTGGGCTGGTCCAAAGGTAGTGCGTTATCAGGACTCATTACCATTAGTGTCACTAAAGTCAATGACATTTCCCCCTGCTAACTTTGACTGGCTCTTTCCTATGAAAATATATGATTGAAGGGAACCAGCAGTTAGCGTAATGGCTATGTCGCTGGACTCCCACGTAGTCGACCGCGGTTTGCATCCCGGACCCGGTGGCTTAAAACTCACGCCGGGCGCGTGTGCGTGCGTGCCCAAGATCCCGAGAGGAGAATGGAGGAGAAGGGATTGCGGCGTGACCATCCCCCCTGGGGGGTGATTTCTCGCTTTCTGTCTCTATGTCTCTCTCTCTCTGTCTGTCTGGCGAGCGCACGTGCCCTACAGTGAAAATCTCTCAAAAAAAAAAATATATGATTGAATATAAGTGAGAAATTGTAAAAGAAGGGGGTGATAGATGAAAAAAAGACAATGGAAGAGGAGGTCCATTTATAAGCCCAGGAGATCCATTTTAAAAGGAATCAATGCTGCCAATACATTGATCTCTGAGTTTAAGTCTCCAGAATTATGCTAAAATAAATGTCTGTTGTTTAAGCCACATAGTCTGTGTTATTTCGTGATGGCAGTTCTAGCAAACTAATACATCAGGGTCATATTTATATTTTCAGATAAAAACTGTATAGCTTTGTCCAAGGAACCTAGTTTGCAGAAGCTACATGACTGGCCCAAGATTAACCAACTGGCATTATGCTATTGGGTGACGATGCAAAGGCATGGTTCTATTGTATCTATTAACCCCTTTGCCCACTCTGTCTTAATCACATATGCTGAGGAATAAGATATACGGAGTTAATGCCACGCCACAGTCTCTTTTATAAATGCTTGCTTTGTACTCTGCAGGCTTCAGAGGGTGGAAAGCAAAAACTAGATGTAGGGAGCTAGCTCTATGACTATTTAAAAATAAATATTCACAACTAAAATAATGTTCTGAAGCTTGAATTTGGGCCTCTGAAACCAGTCCCATCAATAACTTAATAATAACTTATCATTTCAGTTATTACTCTTTGAAAAAGATGTGAAGGGGGCTATACTCAAAAATCATCACTGTAGTAAATGAAATGCAGGCCCGAGATGTAAGGAACTGAATTATAATCAGTTGTAAAGAATATGATGGTAGCATAGTGGTTAAGGTGCTGGACTCCCACATGGGCCATTACAATTCAAGTCCTGGACCAGGTGGCTTGAAATTCATGCCAGGTACATGTGTGTGCGCCCAAGATGCCAGGAGAAGAATGGGGGAGAAGGGATTGTGGTGTGGCCATCCCCCCCCAGGGGGGATTTCTCACTTCTTACTGTCTCTCTGGTGAGCACACATGTCCTACAACAACAACAAAAATTTAAAAAAGAATGTGATGTCTGATTTTACTGCTCTTATCAGAACCAGCTGGAAGAACACAAGCATCCATTAATTCTTGAACTTCCACCCTGTAGGACTTTCCATCCTAAATTAGCTAGACAATTCACCAGAAAGTGCTCATTTTGACTGCTAAATAGGGCACAGACAATAAAGAATATTATGTTCTAAGGGACTGGCCTTTGAAATATGTTTTTTCCAGGTTTTGAAATTCTGGTGATAGACTGATATGCCATTGAACATTTACTTCAAATCAAGGCCTGTCTATCGAACGACTGAGAGTCACATGTTTTTTACATCTCTAGCACCTGTCTTGCACCCAGAGTAAGGACCCAGGAGTTTCCTGCATGATTTTCCACTCACTGATACTCTGTTTACGGTATTTGGGCTCTCTTTAGTTCTATTGTTTCTTATTACAGGAAATTGTCTACCTACCTGAAAGACCCCTGTAAGGGTTGGGGACCTGCTTTGATCTGGACAGTACTTGCTTTAGGACATGGTAATTTGCTCCAAAGACAGCTCTATACATAAAAATACTACTTTTGATCTACAATGTTATTGCAACACTCTAACTTGACTATTCGATGTGTTCATGATAAGTAAGATTGGTTCACCCACTTGAACTCTTTCCTTTTCCTTACCTTCAGTTTCTACCTTTAGAGTTGTTATTCTTATTTTCCTATTCATGAGCCAGATTTATTGAGACAGTAGAATTATTTATTTTTGTAGAGTGAAGAAGTATATCAGAATAAGAAAGGACAGCTTTGAAGAACCACTCACATCTTTCTTCATTCTCTTTACCTGGATGTTGGATTATTTATTTCCTAGACTTGGTTCAGAAACTATCAATCCTGGCAGAAGCGATTTCCAAAGACAGAACTATTGGAAAAAAAGACGAAAACTTGAGAGCATCTATCCAGTAGGAAGTAGATTCATGGACCCTTGGGAATAACTAGGCTCTTCTGCTTACATTAATTTTATACTGTGTTCCTCAAACTTCCTGTCATCCCCACTGTGGGATGTGCTGTGTGTCTGGCTATATACACTGACTGACAAATGGTGATTCAAATGGAACCATAAAATTAATGCAGTTGTACAGGTGCTAAAAAGGTGAACCAGGGAGACCAGCAGTTAGCGTAATGGCTATGTCGCTGGACTCCCACGTAGTCGACCACGGTTCGAGTCCCAGACCCGGTGGCTTAAACTCACGCCAGGTACATGTGAATGCGTGCCCAAGATCCCGAGAGGAGAATGGAGGAGAAGGGATTGTGGTATGGCCATCCCCCCTGGGGGGTGGTGATTTCTCGCTTTCTCTCTGTCTCTCTCTGTCTGTCTAGCGAGCACTCGCGCCCTATAGTAAAAAACCTCTCCAAAAAAAAAAAAAAGGTAAACCAGGAATAAAGAAAATCACAGGAGCAGGAAAGACTTAGGCAATGGGAAGAGCTAGCCTTTGAATCCTAGAATCAAATTCTTCTATGCCTAATCAATTCACTGCATCACATTTCACCATCAGACAGGGTATAAAGAAAATTGAATTTACCATTGGACAGATTTGGAATACAGAATACTTCTTTTTGAATAAATACCAAAGCAGGTGTTTGTGCAGTAGGTAATAACAATAAACATCTGATGATTCATTTTTACAGCCCTAAGATGGAAGATTTATCTTATTAATTAGTATTTAAGGTTTTGATAAATGCAATAATTTATCAAAATTAATGCCAGATTTACAACTAGATTGCTATATTTGGGTAATCAATTGAGCAGATGATGTCACTTAAACAATTCTTGGACTATATTTGAATCAAGACATTTGGGACCAGCAGATGGTGTAATGGTTACGTGGCTTAAATCCCACACAGCCAGTCGTGATTTGAGTCTCAGACCTGGCAACTTAAAATTCATGCATGTGTGTGTGCCCAAAATCCCAAGAGGAGAGTGGAGGAGAAGGGACTGCAGCATGGCCATACCCCCCCGGGAGGTGATTTCTCACTTTCTGTCTCTCTGTCTCTCTGGAGAGCACACACAACCTATAGCAAAAATCTCTCTTAAAAAAAAACAAAAACAACTTTTAACAGTGAGTTGAGGGGCTAGCAGATGGTATAGTGGTTATAGTGCTGGACTCCCACATGGGTGGCCACAGTTTGAGTCCTGGACCTGGTGGTTTAAAAATCATACCTGGCATGTAGGCATGTGTACCCAAGATCCCAGGAAGAGAATGGGAGAGAAGGGACTGTGGCATGGCCATCTCCTCCAGAGGGTGATTTCTCACTTTCCTTCTCTGTCTCTCACTCTGGTAAGTACAAGTGCCCTAAGGCAAAAACCTCTTAAAACAGAAAAATTAAAAAAAAATTAGTAGAAAATTATACTAATGTATTAATTTGCTTTCCATAAACACCAGATACTAATTATTTGTTGATGGATTATTACAAAACCAATGCATGGTAATATCTGACGAGGTGAATTTGCTGAGCAAAGCTGATGGTGAAAAAGATTTTTCTACTGAAACATCACTGTGTCAGTTGCAAAGCTACTGCTCTTTAAGTCCAAGTCTATTTTTTCCTTCTGCTCTTTAAGTCCAAGTCTATTTTTTCTTTCTTTTCTTTCTACTGGGACTAGGCTCTACAAACTATGTTTCTTTGCTAGCTGACTTTCCACAAGATTCTACCAATTAAGGACCTTAGAGGGCCTGTGGGAGGAAGGGAGACAGGGATTCTTATCCTTCTTGTTCCATGGCTGTGACTGTCAGTGTCACTCCATGCCGGCCACCTTCCTCTACAGCAATAGCAACTCATGGTTCCAGTCTCTGGTTTCCTTCTGTATTTCGAGAAGCAGTTTTCCTGCTCTCCTCAGGTGGGCCCAGCTAGGAGGCAATTCCCTCTCCTCAACTGTCTGAGGCCTGACTGTGGTTCTCCCTGCCTGGGCTTCTGAGTCATCAGCCCCAGCCACCCAGGCAGTGCCCCGGCCTCACGGGTCTGATCAGAGTTCTTCAAGGCCTCTCTTCTGAACTCCTGAAGTGTCAGCATAAGCCACTCCTCAGAAATGTGAGTGCCAGCTCTGCAGAAGCCCTGGTTTAAGCCTTGTGGTTCTGATAACCCCAATCTCTGGCCTTCATTGCCGAGCCTTAGGGAAGATCCCTACTTTCTGCCCTTATTAATCTTCATGCTATCCTATTATGCCCTTTTGCAGTCCTTCAATACAGTAGAACAAGTTCTCTCTGCTGAAAAACCTACTATTATTTGTATTTTTCCAAGACTTCACTGATAGGCTCAGGGAGCTTTAATTTTGGGGTTCAGGATCTGAACCCAGTTCACTACTCTCCAATGCTCTATTTTTATCTATTAATAAATTCTTACCATAGATGGCTTAATATAGTCATCACATGAAGGAATAAGTCAAATCTCTAGTTGCCAATATGGATTAGTTTTCTATCACATTTTTTCCCCCTAGGAAGCACCAATTTATCACATTTTATTTATCTGAGATATAGTTCCTTTCTCCCTTTTCTCCTTCCTCTCCTTCTTCACTGGGGGCTTTTTCCTCTCTAGCTTTTCTTTTTCATTCATGTCCCAAACCTGTGAAAATTTAAAGCGTTTCTTTTCTAGTAAGGCAAAGTTATTTTAAAAATTCATGTTGCATATAGCATATGTCATACATGTATGTGTGTGTGTATTTATGGGTAACTCATTGACCAGTAGTAATTTATTATGGTCATTATTTTTATCACCTGTATTAGTTTCTAAAATGGCCAGTCTCACAGTAGTTACATTTACTTTTTAATTGGCATATAATATAAATTATGTGATTTCAATTAAGAAGATTAATTAGATTATCATTTGTGTTTCTACAAATGTTTTGTTTCATATCATCATTTAGACAATTTATAAAAAGGGATGGTTTATAAAAACGTTTTAACTCATTCTTTTTAGAAATAGTCATTCATATTATTATGGAGATCTTATGTTTCTTTAAACTTGTTTTAGAAATTTAACAGAACCATTACTTGAGTATACCAGTTATGTCACATGCTCTTCGTCTTCTTCTTTAAAACCGCAAAACAGCAAAATATCTTTGTTATTAAAAAAACACATTAAAAAAAATCTTTAAGTATGTCTTGAGTTCTTAAAATGTAAGTTTTAAAGTTATTGCTGTGTTTCTCACCTGATTTAATTTTTATTGCTAGTAAAGCGTTAAAAATCTCAACATGGTGAAAGGAGAGTTGCTATGCATTAACACTCGGTGTTTACTTAAAATATGAGGAATTCCCACAGGACAAAGTGCCAGACAGTTTCTAGCCAGGGAATATGCTGAATTCAGAGTTAGCAGTAAAAATATTGAATGCATAATGCTCCAAGCTCGAGTGTAAGTGACCAAAATTATAAAGGGCCACTCTCAGCAGTTTCTCAGTAAAACAGATGTTCATTCATAAGAAGAAAAACATTTCAAGTTATTAAAGTAGGATGTTTTTCTCCAAATTAATAGCTCCATGTAGGATGACTCAGGAATTGTCTTGCATCCTAGCTCAAACCTTCATGATAGTCCCACAGAGTCAGTCAAGAAGTATCACTTCCCCTAGATCCAAACAGCTTCTTCTGCAAACCCATATCCAACTGACACTTGACCTCCCAGTAAATTATGTCCTTAGGAGTAAGATGTGTTTAGACCAGCTTATCAATCAACCTTATAACGTACTATGGAAAAGCATTATTAAGCTTTAGGTAACATACACACATTAGCGTAGCTAAGTTGTTAATACTAGTTATATTTAACAAGAGTAGCTGTTAGAATTTTAGGTCACAGAGCACTAAACCCTCATAAAATTTTTTTAAAAACTCCTCAGTCCAATAATAGATAATTCCAGTGAGCAAACAATTCAGGCCAATTGCAGGCCCACTGAAGTTAGCCATTACTGGAAAGAGGGTTTATAAAAAAGTAGAGACATAGAAAAATGCTATTTTATAACTTATTTAACAGGTTACTGAGTGCAGTATTCTATAATTGTCAGATTTTTTTTTTCAAACACCCAAAACTGAGGAAGAAAAAGTGCAAGTGCCCATGCGCTAAAGAGGTTCATCAACAGTTAGGGATATATTCCTTGCCCAAATTAACTTAAGGATATAGCCATTTCTTTAACATTAAACTCAGTCTCTACTTTCCACCTGAAGAGAGGTACAAATAGCTAAATGGGAACTTGCCCAAGAAAATCACTCAGAATCCACCTAAGAAAAAAAAAAGACTATTATTGATAATTCTATCTCACTGAGCTGCAAATCTGAAGGTTTTTCTGGTCTGGTCTATGAAGCTGAGGTTCAACATGAGGCCACTGGAGTTAGAAGAGGGCTAGACACTGAGACTGAGAGCTGTATTTGATCAGAGATTTCTGAAGGTGGAAGAAATGCATTATCTAAAGCCCTCAAAGAGACTGTGTGTGCTGTTGCATGCCTGAGAAAACCTGAATAAGCACGTCTGCATTATAATTCCTGCAGCCCGGAAGCATGTGAGAGAATATTCCAGTACTTCATGTGTCTGCAGTGAAAGAGGGCAGAGGTTACTGCAGGAAGCTGTCTGACTCCGCAGGGAGTCACAGAGGAGGAATCTGGAGAAGGAATAAACCTCTGGGGTGGGTGATGCCACTCCTCCTTAAGGAGCAAGAGACTAAAAGAAAGTGACACTGGCACAGAGAACCACCACATCTTAGCCAAAGCTACTGGCACTGATGAGATCATGACAAAGTAAACTGAGATCAGAGAGGTCCTCACACCAGACACAGGCTACCAGTTTATAAGTTAATCTGTGCCCCCAAGGGAAGTAGAGGGTGAAGGTGTCCCCAGAGATACTGTGCAAGTCTGCCTAATAGGAGGGAGGTGAGGAAGTTCTAAACCAGGTATACTCTTGAAGCTTTAACATCTCCTAGACTAAATTTATTACCTGACAATGGTCAGAAAGTTATTATTTCTCCCCAGATTCTGTTCAAAGATGGAAAAGAGAAAGTGAAGATCATAAGGTTAATAATGATAAAGAAAAGAAAAAGGCTGGGACCAGCAGATGGTGTAATTATTATGTCGCTGGACTCCTACATGGTTGACTGGGGTTCGAGTCCTGGACCTGGCGGCTTGAAACTCATGCTGGGTTGCTTGTGCGTGTGTGCCCAAGGTCCTGAGAAGAGAATGGAGGAGAAGAGATTGCAGTGTGGCCATCCTCCCTGGGGTGTGATTTCTTGCTTTCTATCTCTGTCTCTGGCAAACACACACACCCTATAGCAAACATCTCTCTAACATAAAACTTAAATTAAATTAAAAGGCTTCACATATTCAGTCAATGAGGTTTGTCAATGAAGTGACTAGCTTGGTTTATGTATCACATTTGCCCATCTGGGCTATGACTTGGGGGAGTCAGAGCTTGTTCCTGTCTGTGAATATCATGGTTCCTAAGTTAAACCTCAAAACTTCAAATCACTGACTCGGATAAATGTGGGGTATGATAGAAGAAAGAACTTTTACACATTATGCTACGATTTAGCAAAAACGTTACTGAATTCAGATGCCTTCTGTCACACATATTATCTTTCTGTCTTTAGAATTCTTACGAATATTTGTTTACTGTTGATAGTCCTTCACAGTCCAAAATCCTCCCACCCTAAGTTTCTATAACATGATACTTTTTAAAAGAATTTTTAATCTAGCTTTACTTATTCTTATTTATTTATTTGTTTATTTAAATTTGACCAGAGAGGGATAGAATAAGAGAGAGAGAGGAAAAGTGAGAAAGCAAGCCACCAGGTCTGGGACTTGAACCACAGTTGGCCATGTGGGAGTCCAGTATTCTTAACCACTACGCCACCTGTCGGCCCCAACATGATACTTTTCTGATGATTTTTCAACCTCTTTATCTCCATAGCCTTCTTTACAGACTCCTCTTTCCGTCTATTCATCACACTTCTCACACTTTCTTCTTATCCTGATGTCCTCATTGGAGAATTGGCAACACCAAACATAAAATCTCACACAATAAAAGCCTGACATTTATCCTGTGGTCATAGCTTTCTTCACCATTCATATCTGATTAGTGAACAAGTCATTCAACTCTGTCTCCTTGATAGTTCACCGATCATCAATGTTCCTCTCCCACTTCCCACAGTGGAGTCTAAATTTTGCACTGTTTCAGCTCTTCTGAATACCGAATACACTGTGACACTGCCATCAGGGGGATCTTTCTATCCTCTCTGCTGTTCATGCCCTTCTGTCTCTGACACCCATCGTAGGCTCACCACAATTTACAGGGACCAGCCAATGGTTCTCTCTGAGATCTGAGCTCTATGTGCCCTGTCCCATACATCCATGTCACCACTCATGTCCCACTCCATTTACTGAATGCTTACATCTCCCTGAGTGTATCTAGTTCTTTCATATCTTTGAACCCAGGCCTGGAACAGCCGCTCCAAATCGTTGTCAGTAATACAACAGCTCATCTTCCAGGAACATAAAGAAATGCTGTTCTGAGCAGTGGGAATATTCCAGAGAAAGGCCTTTGCATTCCATAGAAAGACTTTGTCTTTGGGATAACAGAATTGGGAGCCTCTCTAGAGCCCAAGATGGCCACCAAGGTTCCAACTATGTAAACTGGGAGAGAGGAGGGCTTGGAGTAGTGACCATATTTGGATGGAAGGGCACAGGACAAGCTAAGGGCTCTAGGGA
>NW_006159556.1:1772656-1772920 GCF_000334495.1 Tupaia belangeri chinensis | reverse complement strand
GAGTTCTTAGAGGGCAGGGGTGGAAACCGGTGGCCAAGGGGATGGGAGGTGAGAAGAGGGATGTATAGGTAGAAATCAGGCTGGTCTTGGTCTACAGTTAGGTTCCAGGATGAGGATTTCCCTAAACATAGAACACAGCACAGGAAATGCATTGTGAAAAAAAGCACACTCTGACTTTAACAATATAATCAGATCTGGTTTTGATCAAAAGAAACACTTACAGGTGAAGAAAGTATCTATTAATAACAGATTTTTTTTCCCCTA
>NW_006159556.1:1760311-1772643 GCF_000334495.1 Tupaia belangeri chinensis | reverse complement strand
CTACACGATGCTAATTGTTTTATTTTCCTTCTAGATCCACTAAATCAGTGGTTCTCAGTGGGCTCAGGTGGGGCCTGAGAACTCACATTTCCAAATCACTCTCCAGATACTGTTGGTCCAAGAACCACACATGGTGAAGTTCACACCTGGTGAAGTTCACACCTCCGCCTTCACTCACCTGCCAGGGAGATGTGCAGGTGCAGGTGTCAAATAACGCAAGTGACAGTAAGTTACAATTGTACTACTTTAATTTCTGTTTCCTTTAGCACCTGAAGCTGTTTTGTGAAAAACACTTTCTTATATTACTTCTGTAAATATGTAAGTTGTAGACACACACACAAACACACACACACACACACACACACACATATACTGTCATTCCACTGCCTAAATGAAAGTAAAGAAGCTGTCAGCAATGATAAGTATTTATTGACATTCTGTGACGGCCCAGGCTGTGACCGAAGTGCTTTAAATTAATTAACCTCATTTAATCCTCTGAATTGTGGAGGGTATTAATAAGGATACTCACTTTGCAGATAAGAAAACAGCATCCCCAAGGCCGCAGATTGGCGCGGTGGACCCACGCGGGGCTGATCTAGAGCCGTGTTCTCTTGTGCTTGCTTTTGTCCTGCCTGAGGCGATGGAGCAGACAACGTCTTCACAGAGGGATCGGACAGACCCGAGAGCTGCTGTTCCTCCTTTTCTCGCACTGATGTATCCTGCTTTGAAATACCAGGTCCTTTTAGCAGTATCACGGTGTAGCAGCATGTTGTTAATCCAATAAAAAGCGTTTGGGGCAGCTGTGCATATTTATGTATGTAAATGGCACTGGCGCCTGTGTGTTTCATGTTTACGGTCCACAATTTATTCCCTAGACAATAACCAAGGCCTGTATAAATCCCTGTTTATGGACCCTGTGACATAGGTCCCAACTGGTGGGTAGCAATGCTTCAGGAACCTGTGACATGCTCTAAATTTCAGCTGGAAGGCCGTCCTCTGACAAGCCAGGACAGCTCTGTGGCTGAAATTAGCCACAAAATGGAGGTCATTTGGTTAGTAGGTGGCACAGAGATTAAGGCAGCTGGATTCCACATGGCCAACTTCACAGATTGAGTCCTGGACCTGGCAGCTTGAAAATATGCCAGGCATGTGAGCATGCATGTCTCCAATCCTGAGAAAAACACAGAAAATTCGTAACAAGGACTCAGGTACACAGAATGCTCCTGTCCTCCAGGATAGCTAAAGTCAAAAGAGGCAAAATATCACATACTGCAAAAATCTTTTACTCTGCTGGTAGGTGTATGGACTGATATAACTATTTTGAAAAACTAGCAATATCTACGAAATCTGACTTAATAGATAGTAATAGGAAAGGGGATTGTGGCATGGCCCCCTCCACCCCAGTCAAGCACAAATGCAAAATTTAAAAATCAAATCAAATCAAAATTTGTAGTCCATAGTCTAGACGAAATATGCTTTTTATTTATGGACTTAAGTGAAACCAAATACTGGAGTTCAGTATTGAACCTTAAAATGCTTGTGTGTGTGTGCATGTGTGTGCGTGTGCGTGTGCGTGTGCATGTGTGTGTATCTGGGACAATGATGGCAGCTTTCAGAAACTATGGGACAGCTGAGGATGCCAAATAGCCCAGCCAGAGAGCAAGCTGGACGGGAGGCAATGGAAAGGAGGGGTTGAATGTCAACAAGCCTGAATCTCGGCCATAAATCATGCATTTCTGAGTTAATTTTTGCTCTTGGGTATCTGGGACAATGATGGCAGCTTTAGTTGTGAAAAAGAAGGCAGGAAGAAATGGGTTCTGAGAAAAGCTGTTTTTCTTTTTTTCTACACATTACATTAGGGACTTGCTAAGATAAACACGTGCTTCCACTTACTTGCCTTTCAGACTCACAGATCACTGTTGATGAGTGTAGAATGTCTGGCACAGCTGCTGAGAGGTAGGGGATGTCATTTCCTGACTGACAGCCAATTCCTGGTTATCTCGGTGCTCCTGCTCTTAGCTTCACACGCTGGGTGCAACCATATGTCCAAGTGGAGAGGTGATAGGGACCAACCTGAGGTCAAGTTGATAAGGTTGAAGTTGACTGGCTAAAAACAACATATTCCAACTAAGTTTACTTTCCTTCTTCTGTCGTCCTGCATGCACAAGGGGGGGGGGGTCTTTGAAAAGTTCATGGAAACTGAGAATTATGTAAAAACTATGCATGGATTTCAGAGAAGGTTTATGCCAGAGTAAACTGTGCTTCAGTTCTGTTTTACCATGAACTCGTTGATGTTGCCTCAAATATTATTAATATATTACCCTTAACACCAGCAAAACTTTAGATAAACGTTTCCAATACAGTTCAAGACTAAGCATATTTAAAACTCTATTTGAAAAAAAATGAGATTCACAACATAATTATGAATTATAGAGAATTTTTGTTTATCTTTCACTTAGTTTCCCCTAATGTTAACATCTTATATAACCATGGTAATTTATTCTTTTAAATAACTGACATTTAAAAATATTTTTAAAAGATAACAAAAGTATTAAATTTGCCTAATTTTTACAAATATATCTATGTGCATGGCTCACATTTGTACAGGTCATAATCATGATGTCTTTCAAATATATGGGTTGTAACATTTTGTGGATTATGAGATAGAACATAATGTTAATCTCTAGATGATTTTAAATCTCTAGGGACATTGTAATTGGTCATATTCTCTTTGAGATAGTTCATATTCAGTGGAACAATTTATTCTGTGAGTAAATTACAAATGAAAAGTAGGTCAGCAAATAAAATTCAAACTTAAGCGTCTTCTTTTAGAACTTTCTATTTGATTTCCAATATTCACTGTGAAAACAAATTAAATAATTCACAGATCTGTTAAAAAGCTGTCAAATCAGTCAGAAATGTGTTTTTACAAGCTAAGAAATAAACATTTCATTATACACTGGCCATTGCATGACCTGTAGCAATTTTTAAAAATATATTGTTAGAAATGTATTATTTATGCTGTGAAAATAATACATACATTTCAACCATTCCAGTTACCATAACAACATGATAAAGCATTTTCCTTGATTGCAATTCCAATTAAATGCATTTGGATTTGATTGCCACAACCAAAAGTAAGAAGAAAAAGAGATGAAGAGAAACAAAGGGTGAAAAAGAGGAAGAATATTAATCTAGCAATTCTACTTACACTCAAGGTCAAGGATTACATTTGTGTCTACCTTACTTTTTGTATTGGATATGTAGACTTCAGAAATACTTAATAGATTTTGAGTGTTGAGAAATAGTCTATTCAGGTAACGTAGAGAAAGGTATGTTTTCTAGCCTCTCTTGGAACAAGGTGTTATATGAGATTAAGTTTCCGCAGATTAAGTGTTAGCAGGAGTGCTACACGGCAGCTTCTAGAACTCTCCTTAAATGACAGCTGTAGCATGCATTTTTGCCTCTCTTTTCCTCCATCAATTTCTCCATTCTACTTCCTGAAACACAGTTATAATAGGCAGAACTCTAATTGCTATTGAGGAGTCTGACGACAGGGGAAATTTACCAGAGATGGCAGAGCAGTGGGTTAGAAACTGCTGGGGTCTTTGAGAACTTTCTAGAACAGAGATTTTACTCTGGCACTTAACTGTGCTTTTCAGAACTTTCTGTTAGGTTTTCAGAAAAATCATGATGCATTTTTCCATAGAAAAACAGAAAAAAATATGTCATGACTTTTCCAACAACCCAAAAGAAGAAATTGTTTCTTTTTTATTTAAACCATTGTTATTATTATTTTTTTTGGAGAGGTTTTCGTTATAGGGTGCGTGCGCTTGCCAGACAGAGAGAGACATAGAGACAGAAAGTGAAAAATCACCCCCCCCAGGGGGGATGGTCACGCCACAATCCCTTCTCATCCATTCTCCTCTTGGGATCTTGGCCATGCACGCACATGCGCCCGGCGTGAGTTTTAAGCCACCGGGTTCGGGACATGAACCGCGGTCGACTACGTGGGAGTCCAGTGACATAGCCATTACGCTAACTGCTGGTTCCCTAAACCATTGTTATTTTGCATTTTCCCACTGTTTGCAGTGTAATTCTAATATATCTTGTCTCTATAAAAAGTAAAAATATGAAACATGGGGCTTAATGTCTATATTTTCCAGAATCTTCTATTATTAATTTATTGTACTTACATTTTTGTTACCTGCAAATTTTTTAATTTTAATTTTATTTATTCATTCATTTATTATCATTTTTAAATTTGATTAGAGAGAGACAGAGAAAGCGATACGGGGAAAGTGAGAAAGCAAGCTACAGGCCTGGACTTGAACCATGGTCAACCATGTGAGAGTATCCAGCCCCTTAACCACTGTGCCACCTGCTGGCTCTCACCTGTAAATTTTTGAGTTTGCTACTCCTGGTGCTGTCATAATTTGGGGTAAGGTGAGTCCAACCCCAACAAAATGCCAACTGCTATGTCAGTCCTTAACTGCACCCTTACCTGGCCCCTATCACAGTGCGCGGTCTTAGACATACCTTAGTTTTGTCTTAGTTTGTTTTTCTTGTTGTTTTTGAGAACATCATGACATCCAAAAATAATTAACATAAAAGTCCTAGAGTTTAACAAAACCCCAGTAATGGGTATTGATTACTTAAGGTTTTTGTTTTTTGAACTTGGGAAAATAAAGACAGTTAATTTTTACTCATGTCAGTAAATTAGCAGGAAAAAAATGTACACTGTTCATTGTATTCTCAAAGTAATTGACAATCCGTTAATATACATTCAGTAGAAAGTAGACATAATGAACATATAAACTAAAGTGGGTCTCTTCTGAGCAATATAGGAAGAACTATTCTGTAATGGAAAAAGTATGCTAAATGATGTTAAAACAGTTTAGTTAATAGTCAGCATTTAAGAATTTGAAAGGAATGAGATAAAGTGGACAAGGATACATTTTTAATACTTTGCTAAGTGATAAGAATAAATATGTGTGATACACTGTTCTCAAATGATAAAGAAAACACTGGGCAGGGGCCAGCAGGTGGTATGGTTAAGGTGCTGGACTCACGTATAGGTAACCACTGTTTGAGTCCCCAGACATGGGTTGAAAGTCATACTGGGAGCATGTGCATGTGTGCCCAAAGTCCCAGGAGGAGAATGGAGGAGAAGGGATTTGGTGTGGCCATCCCCCATGGGAGTGATTTCTCACTTTCCCTTTCTGCCTGTCTCCAGTGAGTACACATGCCCTATAGCAAAAAACAAAAGCAAAGAAAAAGACAGGAAAATATGTTTTCTTTAACAAAATATATGTAAAAAAGAGAAATGGGGTAATGACAGGTTAGTCATACTTTAGACTAAATTTCTACAATGTTGTTCTAAGGAAAAACACATGTTACAATTTAATGCTGTATCAGTAAGAATGCTGAAAGTAAGCTACAACAGAACATAACCAGATAAACAATCCACGTTAGCAATTCTGCCTACAGCCCTCCCCGGTCGCTCCAGAATAGACCAGAATAGGGGAATCGTCAGATGAAGTTAATGGCTCTAAACACTCCTGCCAAAGAACTCGTGTCCTTGGGGGATTCTACAAATGAATCTGATGAACCTGTTCTTCCTACACCAGCCTGGTACAGCTTCCGTCTGTAGAACAAAACTTCTGTGGGTTTTTTGTTCATTTGTTTGTTTGTTTTTCATTTTTCTTCATCCTCCTTAGCATTCCCCCGGTATGTTCTAACCTAGACTATAGTTTTTGAAGGAAAGAAAAGGACAAGTTGACAATTTTATTTTATTTTACCTTTTAAAATGGCTACTTGGTTCTGGTGTGGTATGACTCAGTCTCTTCCCTCACAGACCATCTCAGTCTCTACTAATGCTCACAGGAAAACACCCCAGGTTAAGAACATTCCATTGCTACTGGTGTAAATCAACTGCATTATGAGCTCAATTTCATTTGTTTAGATGGTAATGCTTCTGAAATGTGACCGACCAATCAGCTTTTCAAATCCTGTCTGATGTTAATGCTGGGGGGAAAAAAGTACTTTATTCAAAATACTGGAAAAAGTAGTACTTTATTCAAGATACTTCTGTCTTGAAGAAAAGTGTGTAAAACTAATTTCTGAATTAAATATACTTGTGTTTCTAAGGCTAAACCATTTTGAATTTTTCAAACAATGAAAAAAGGAATAAAACAGAAAAAAACAGATTAAGTGAATCTGGAATTTGATAGTGCCATCTGTTGTTTAGAAACAAAATTGCATCTGCCTTGAATGTATACTATCTTCTCTGCTAATTTCATCCCGGGACCAGCAGTTAGCATAATGGCTATATTGCTGGACTCCCACGTAGTTGACCGCGGTTCGAGTCCTGGACCTGGTGGCTTAAAACTCACGCTGGGTTCATGTGCGTGCGTGCCCAAGATTCCCAGAGAAGAAAGGAGGAAAAGGGATTGTGGCATGGCCATCCCCCCTGGGGAGTGATTTCTCGCTTTCTGTCTCTCTATCTCTCTCTGTCTGTAGAGCACACGTGCCCTATAGCAAAATCCTCTCCCCGCCCCCCAAAAAATAAACACTGTTGAATTCTCTATTTAATTTTCTCTCTTATAATCAGCACCTTTACTATACATATAAATTATTTATTGCCTTATTTCTGCCACTTTCTTTCCCATAGTTTGTCAAAAAAAATTATTGTTATAATGGAACTGTTAACACACTACCAGATAAAAGGAAATTCAGGATAGTCCTGAACAATTTATACTTGTGTCATTAAATAAGGATCCTTAGTCTGGGCTATATTTCAAATCACTTTTGTTCAGAGTTAGTTTAACATTTTATAGTAGGTCATTTCAATCTAGTTTGAGACAGTTATTAAATTTGTCAGTGGAATTATAAAACTACTTTTTAGAATTATATTATTTTCTAGAGTTAGTCTAAAGTGTTCTTAAATAGCAAAAAAAAAGATTCACAATTTTTCAACAATAAATACGTTAATATCCTTGACATTATCGATAGCTTGAAAAAGGAAAGATTTTATGAAGATTGTTCTTTCCACATGTTGAAGTCTATAAGAATTCATTAGTAATAAACATTGATGTTAGAGTACTGTAAGTATCTGGCAAATCAGCATATAGATATAAATGTTTAAACTAGTATTCAGTCTTACATCTCTCAAGCAGATATAAACCTCAAAGAGAATTAAATAAGCAGTCTTCTAGTTCTGTCGAAGATGGAATAATAAGAATGAGATTTATCCTTATGCTTTAAACAACCGAAAAGCCAGGAAAACAAATCATGAAATAATGACTTTTCAACATTGGACACTAGGCAACAGCGATTCCTGACACACAGGAAACAATCGAGGTGATCCCTATGGTTACCCCAGTTACTTCATGGAAAAAAATCCAAACCATGGCACAAGGAGGCAAATGGAAGAAGAGTGGACTCTGCTTGAGGAAAGGAGATAGAACCGGAAATCTGGGGAAGCCAAAGAGCTAGGACCTCTAGGGCAGAGCATGGAGAGACGCACACAGAGTATTCTCTAGACATCGGCAGAGGACTATCCTCAAGGGGATCATTGAGTGTGGAGGAGTACATACATATGAGGAGGAAATTGGGTCAGAGAAAATCACACAAAAGATGGAGGGAACAAACTCCAGTGTCACATAGGCTAGAAATAGTGTTGAAATAGGTCACCTAGAGGTCTAGCAGGACAGCAGCCATTTTGAAGTTAAGAAAGGCCTCTGGAGACCAACAAATGGCATAATGGTTACGTTGCTGGACTCCCATGTAGTTGATCACAGGTGAGTCCTGGATCCGGTGGCTTGAAAGCTCATGCTGGGCATGTGTGCATGCATGCCCAAGATCCCAAGAGGAGAGTAGAAAAGAGGGATTGCAGCATGGCAGTCCTCCCTAGGAGGTGATTTCTTGGCTTTCTGTGTCTCTGTCTCTCAGTCTCTGTCTTTCCAGTGAGCACATAAGCACTGTAGCAAAAATCTGTCGAATTAAAAAAGAGGAAGAAGAAGAAAAAGAAATAAAAAAAGAAAACAATTTGCCCAAGTGCTAAGTCATGGTGAAGTTTGAGGAATGGTCCAGTAAGAAACCAGGAATAGGTATTTGAAGAAAAATAGGAATCATGATCATTGCTCGAAGGAAAACAATTGACTTCCACTGATTGTAATAGAGGAGAAGGGAGCATGGCCATTCCCTCTTGGGTGGAGTGGGGATAGGGATTTCACACCTTCTGTCTCTTTGTCAAGCATATATGCCCTATAGCAAAAATTTCTCTCTTAAAGAAAAAAAAAATCTAGCCCTAAACAAGAAAACATACTGTTGAAATTTACCAGGCATGCGAAGATAAATACAATCCATAGTGAGGAGGAAAATTAAGCAATTAGAAGTGACCCTGAAGTATTAGATTTACTAGACAAAAAATTATAAACATTTTTAACTGTATTCTCCATGACCAATAAGCTAAAGGTAATAGTAAACATAATAAGTGCAAACAAAGAAGGTTTTTTAAAAGACCCAAATTTAGCAAGATCTAAGATAAAAAATACACTGGGTGAAATTACTGTCAGACAGTATGTTACAAGAAAACAAAACAAAGCAAGATTAGTCAACTTGAGGACATGGTAACAGGAATTACCCATAATAAAACACAGAGTGAAAAACCATTGAAAAAATTAACAAAGCATGAGTAAACTGTGGGAGAACTTAAAGCAGCCTAATAAATATGTAATTGAAATCTTCCAAGGTGGGGAAAGAAAATGGAATTCAAGAAATAATAGGATTTTTTTTCAAATGTGATGAAACTTTAAAGGAAAAGAGCCAAGAACTTCAAGTGCAAGAAACATAAAATTCACACAGTACACACATCATCATACACCATTTGAAAGTGGCAATGAGAAAAAAACAAAAAACAAAAAGATTCTTATAAGCAGCTAAGAAATAAAAAAGCTATATTTTTACCTTGGGAGAAAAATAAGGATGTCAGAAGAATCTTTCTTTCTTTCTTTCTTCTTTCTTGGTCATGAACACTGCAAGCCACACAAGCAATGCAAGCCACTGACTTCAGAGTGACATCTTTATAGCCCTGAAAAAAAAAAAAAAAAAAAAGATTCACTAGGAATTCTTCACCCAGCCAAAATAACTTTAAAAAATGATAGTGAAATAAAAGTTGGTCAGACACATGAAAATTGCAAGAATTCATTATCAGAAGACTCACAGTACAAAAAATGTTAAAAGTAACTTTTTCAAACTGAAGGAAAATATTAGATTATAAAAGAGATCTATACAAAGAATGTGGCTCACCAGAAATCATAATTACATGTGCCTTTCTGTCTTATTATTTAAATATCTTTAAAACATAATCATTCAAATTAAACATAATGATAATATGTTGCATGGCTTACAATGTATACAGAAGAAAAGTGTCTAAACGATAGTACAAATTCTGGAAGAGTTAAAAAGAAAGTATGAGGTGACTGACTTCAAACAGTTTGTGGAAAGCTGTAATTCAAGCACAATTTAATTTTGGTGCAAAAAATTTCATTTTGATGCAAAAAACTTGAAATCCACACATAGTATTCTCATCATATATACTTTCCACAAACTTTTTGAAGACCCACCTCTGATATACTTCTGTAAGGTTCTTATACTATACAAGAAGTAAGAAAATATCACTTGAAGGTAGATGCTATAAAAATCTACAGAAGCTAAAATGAGATTATAGTTATCTCTAATCAACCAACAAGAGAATCAATTGCAAGAATTATCATAAAATACAATCTATTAATTCAAAAGAAGATGAGAAATGAGGAAAAAAGGTAAAAGCAAAGAACAGATAGGACAAATGACAAATAACAAAATAAGTTTAAATCCAACTATGTAATATAAAGGTCTAAGTACTGCAATTAAAAGGTAGGCATTGTCAGGTTAGATAAAAAGAACAAAACCCAACTACATGATGTCAATAACAAATTCAATTTAAATATAAAAACAAATATGTCACAAGTAAATATAATGGGTAAAATATTCTATTAATATTTTATTGTAATCTAATATTTGTAATATCTGATATTTATCAAGAGAAAAGAAATAGAGTGGCTATATTAGTATCAGACAATACAGATTTCAGATAGAAAAATATTACCAATGATGGTCACTTCATAATGATTAAGTGTTCAATTAATTAATAGGACATAATAATCTTAAATGTATCAGTTTTCCATCGCTGCATAACAAAGTACTGCATACTCAATGGCTTACTAAAACCCACCCATATATTAGCTCATGTTATGCAGGTCACAAGTCTGGGCACAGAATACTCTACTTTCATGAGGTTAGGATACAGGGGTCCATCCTGGAGCTCTGGGTCCTCTTCTAAGCCCACATGGTTGTGACAGTTTGATTCCTTGTGGTCCTAGGATTGCTAACCCATTTCTTTGCTGGTTGTCAGTTGCAGCCCACTATCATCTCCTAGAAGTCACTTATATTCCTGCCTTGTGGTTGCCTTCATTTTCAAATCCAGGAACAGGGAATTTCCCTCACACAAAAGTCCTCTCTTTGAATCTCTTTCACCAGGACCTTTGTTTCTTTTAAGGGCTCACCTAATTAGGTTAGGTCCACTGAGGATAATGTCCAAAGATACACAGGTCATCTGCATCAGGGTGCATGATTTGGGGGGCCATCTTAAAATTCTGTCTATAACTTGTATCTAATAACAGAGCTTTAAAATAAATGAAGTCAACTCTAAAAAAAACTGCAAAGAGCAATGGACCAGTTCATAATTTTATTACAGATTAAAATACCCTTCTCTCAATAATTTGTAAAAAAGTAGACAGAAATTCAGTATGAATATAAAAACTTAAATAACGTTACCAATCTACTTAACCTAATTGGTATTTTTAGAACACTTCTCCTGGCATCAGCAGAAAGCACACTATTTTCAGGTACATAATGAACATCTAACAAGTCTGTGATGGTTGGTTTTGGTGTCAACTTGACTGGACTAAGGAATACCCAGAAACTTGAGAAAGCTTTACTCTTTCTGAGTGCCCATGAGAGCGTTTCCAAAAGAGATTAACGTGCAAGTCTCTTAGTGGGCTAAAAGTGGACGATAACCCTCAATGTGGGAAGGCATGATCCAATCAACAAGGGTCCCAGAGGGGACAAATACATAAGGGTGAGTCTCTTTTGAGAGAGCAGGATGGCCTTCTGTTTCCTCAAACGTTAGAATTCAAGGCTCATTTACCTTTGAACACCAGGGTTTATACCAGCAGCCCCTGGATTCTTGGGCTTTCAACTCAGACTGGGTCACCTCATTGGTTCCCTGCCTCTGATGCCTTTGGACTTGGACTAATCTACAATTCTAGAATCTCAGGATCTCCAGTTTGCGGATGGCTTGTATTTGGATTTTTCAGCCACCATGTTCACAGATGATGTGAACAGGTAAAATGAATGTCATTTTCAAATGATGTGAACAGGTAAAATGAATGCCATTTTAAGAACAATCAATGTATTTCTTTTCAATTCACTTCCAAACAAACCAGTTTTTAATTGTGTTCACATATTTAGTCAGTCCTTCTTTTAAAGATAATAGAAAAAGAAAAATAATGCAATGAACTCCCATATTTCCAAATATATATGAAAGTATCAAGATTTTGACGAGATTGTATTTTTTGTTTTTCTTTTACTGAAGTATTTTAAAAGAATTTCTTATCATCATAATCATCATACCCCTATATTTCAGTATGCATCTCTAAAAAATAGTCATATGATTAGGTAAGTACAAAATCATTATCACATGTAACTAAAGCAAATTATTTCTGCTTATCTACCACTCAGTCCATAACCAAATTTCTCTTATTTTCTCAAAATACCTTTTGCAATTGCTTTGTTTGAATCAATGTAGAAACTTATTAACATTTCTTGAAGAGTAATGATGATTTCACTGTCCATGTATTTATATCTTGAGTGTTATCTTATTTTAAAACTATTTTAACCTTTCTTGAATACTAAATTTGGGAGTGAATTGAGCAGCTAATTATAATTAAAAGCATTCTCAAACCAACATTATATGTGACATTAAACAAAGATACTCAATCCAAACAATGCATTTGTATTAATCTTGTTATTACTGATACAACTAGTTCATTATCTATCATTGAAATCATTATGTCTGCTATTTGATATTCTTTATAACATAGAGAACTTACCTTACCTATGTACAGTTTAGATGCATTTAAATTTTAAGTAAAATAGTGAGAGAAAAGAAAATAACAAAAGAAGCTCCAGTGAGGCTGATGGAACATAGAAAATGAAAATGGTCT
>NW_006159556.1:1747193-1759790 GCF_000334495.1 Tupaia belangeri chinensis | reverse complement strand
GGAATAAGTCAAGGCCCCACATCCATTCCGATAAGCATTTATTCCACATGTTACAATTAGTAAAGTTAGGGCTTGGTGCCAACAGTATTGTTAGATATTTACAAAGCAGCATTTGATTCAGGTCATATGAACCTTCAGTAATAAAATCTGACAATTTTAACAAAAATTTATTTTTATCTATTTCTCTAAAAGTTCCACATGCTTTTCATAAATTTTTTTTTCCTATCTTAGCTCAAAAATCAATGATAGCATTTCTCTGTTCATGTGTGCATTGAGCTTGGTCTTCCTTTATTAAACATTCTCCAATAGCAAACTACTTGATGTAGAGCATGTAGAAAATGATTTGATGTTTGATGACCTCATTCATCAAATTCCAGAAAAAACATGATTTTATGTCATTTCTCAGTGCACATTACTGAGCCTGAACTGAAAAAAGAGACTCACCTTAATTAATCATCCTATCCTTCTTTTCTAGCACTCATATGTTGACTAATGGTAAATGTATCCATCTCCTTCACATTGGAAGGAGAATTCCTATAGAAGATGAAATTTGAAAATTCAGAGCTAAAAGCCACTATGTGAAGATTTTATAATAAAGATCAATCTCTGACTGGCATTGGATATTATAACATCGATTTTTAGCAGCTAGAATTGTTTTATTCCATTTTTACAATGTTTTAAACATAAAAGATTTTTTTTACTTTGTACTTTGACACTTTTTAATTTTAAGTAGGGGGGTATTTGGTTCCATGATGCATCTGTGGTAGTTTTATTGGATCATTGGAAAAGCCATGATGTATTGGTGCATAGAAAAATAGAAAAAAAATGACCTTTCTGACAAGCCAATATATATTTTTTCATTTCAGTGATCCATTTGGATTGGACCACTGGGTTCTTTTCTGTAATGGTGTTGTATGGATTTTTTTTTTCAATAGGTAAAATCTTATGCCAGTAGATGATATAAAGGTAATGTTGCTGGACTCCCACATGGCCACATGCAGTTTGAGGCCTGGACCTGGTGACTTGAAAATCACACTGAATGTATGTGCAAGCATGCCCAAGATCCTGGGAGGAGAATGGAGGAGAAGGAATTGCAGCATGGTCATCTCCCCTGGGTGTGATTTCTCACTTTCCTTCTCACTGTCTCTCTGTCTCTCTCTCTCTGGTGAGCACACATGCCCTAAGGCAAAAACCTATAAAAAAAATAGGCAAAAATCTTTGCTTCCAATCAACTTATATCTTAAAATCAAAAATAAGTCATTATGTCTATGCAAGAACCCAATCAAATAGATTATTTCTTTTAGATTATTCAATTCTCCCTCCTAGGCTAGAGATTTTGCTTAGTCATATACAAAAATAGGATAAATTACATATCACTTGTGATAATATTTTAATCTAATGTTTATTAAACATATTTTTCCTTTTTTTTTTTTAATTGTCAAAGGGTCATTGTACTTACTAGAGGGAGAGAGAGGAAACACCCCCCTCAATGGAACATGGTCATGTTATCCTTCATTTATCCATCCTGTCAGGGTTTGGGACACACACATATATGCCCGCCATGTTTTTCAAGCCATGGGGGCCAGGAATTAAGTAGTGATGATTTGCAACCTGTGAATATATTAAAAACCACTGAATCATGTACTTTAAAAAGGTGAGTTTTGTAGTGTGCAGATTTTATCTGGATTTTCTAAAAAGTGAACAGATAACCCAAACTCAAACACAAACAAACAAAAAATGAAGACAATCTCATCTGGCTCTTTTACAGTCACATAAGAACATATAAAATTTCAGAAGATGGGAGCTGCTGAGAAGACTAGACTGACTGGAGAGGAGAGTTTGGGCTCTTAGGAACATAAAGTCTAAAAGATGATTTGTACCAATTGTAATATTTTAAAAACAAGTAGTATGGGACCAGCAGGTGGCACAGAGGTTAGGGCAGCTGGATCCCAGATGGCCGATTGTTCAGTTTGAAGCCCAATCTTGGAGGCTTGAAAATCATGCGGGTGCGTGTGTGTGTGTGTGTGTGTGTGTGTGCGCACGCCCAAAATCCAGAGAGGAGAATGGATAAGAAAAGTATGTGGCATGGCCATCCGCCCTGGAAGGTGCTTTCTTATGTTCCGTCTCTCTTTATATATATCTCTCCCTGTTACTCTCTGTCATGCACATGTAGCCTATAGCAAACTACAAAAAAAAAAAAATTCAGAAAGAACAGAAAAAGAAAAATAGAGAAAGAAAGAGAAAGAAAAAAGGAGCATTGAGGTCAAGAGTTAGAAGAGACTGAGTGATCAAGTCAACTTATTACTGGATGTGGTGCATAAAGAAAACATTACCATGTACATCCCCATTTAAGAGGGAAGGAAGCTGCGTGCCTAAAGTTGCTTACCTGTGCTCAGGAAACAGATAAATAAGAGTCAGACTTTTAACTAAGATTTGACTGACTCCAGAATTAACACCCATGACTATTCTCTCTCTCCTAAAATACTTTATCATAATGAAATTTCCCATATAAATAAACTTATGTTTATCGTACCAAATTTTATTTCTCTTCCATTGTTAGATGAAAAATTAAATTTGTGTTTTATTTTTCTAGGACACCAGTTTCTTAGGAACCACTAATATCCACTGAGTACAAAAAAAGATCCATTGCTTTTTGGTATAATGTATTCTCATTGAACTTAAATCATTTTAGTAATAGTTGCCTTTAGATAATAAGACAGACTATCCTATCGTTCTTAGATCTTACCAAATATAAGTATAAAATTATATTTATGGTGGAAATACAAGTACAGAGAGAAGTTGGGGTACCAGAAAAAAGATACTTTTTTTTATAGCTCTATTTAAGGTCATTTAAACCATAATATTTTATTTTGTCTTTTTTTTTTCCTTGTTTTAAATTCAATTGTTAAGGTGCCATTTAAAAGTAGTCCCATTGAAGAAACCAGCAGATGGTGAAATGGACTCCCAACTGGCTGACTGTGGTTCAAGTCCCAGATCTGGTGGCTTGAAACTTGCACTGGGTGTGTGTGTGTGCATGCCCAAAACTGTGAGAAGAAAATGAAGAAGGGATTGAGGCATTGGCCATCCCCCCTAGGGGATGATTTTTCACTTTCTGTCTCTTTATCTCTCTGGTAAGCACACATACCCTATAGCAAAAATATGTATAAATAAATAAAATGAAAAAGAAAAAATAGTCCCATTATTAAAAATCTTCTGCTCTTTCATTTTGTCTTAGTCACTCTCATAGTGAGAATTTGCCTAAACATGGTAACTTTTCTATCATTATTTAATTTATTGAATCAAGTTTCAAAATTAGTCTCCAATTACTGTGTCAGCTACTATTAATTAGCATTTCAGTTGGATAACAGTCACTGGAAGTCCCCATTATCTGGGTCTTGAACTGAACAGAAGTTTACTTCTCTTTTTCCCTCAAGTCTAACACCATCGGTCCAGCAGTGGAGTGATGCATCGCAACACCCAAACCACTGGCTGCTCTATTCCAATTCTGTGCCTTGTATAGCTATTGATACCAAGTCCTCTTCATGATCCAAGGTGGTTAACAGGCTCCAGATAGTCCATCCAGTAGGAAGAAGGAAAGGACAAAGAAAGGTACATTTCTTTTTTTTTTTCTTTTTTTCTCTTTTTTTAAGGACACTTTCTGGCAGCTGGATACACAATTGTACTTACAACCTTACTGAACTTCGTCACATGGCTACAACTGAGAGCAAAGAAAATACAACATGCAGCCTTTATTCTGGATCATAGTTGAAAATAAGGGGTTCTATTATCATGGAAAAGGAGAAAATAATTATTTTCAGATGTTGCAGTTTAGGTATTCTGGAAAGCAGACTCTGAGAAAGATACTGACTATCCAGGAAGTTTATTAGAGAGTGCTCTTGGAATTAACACCTCTGGAGGTAGAGGAAAGGAGGAACATTCACTGGTAAGAGAAGTTGAGCTTCTCTGTCTCTCTGTCTCTCTGGAAAATACATGCACTCTATAGCAAAGATCTCTCTAAGGAAAAAAAAAAATTGAATTTACCAAGACTTAGATACAGTGGAATTTCTACCCATATGGGTCTAAACTTTCAATAATCTTTTAAGCAGAGCGATTTTTATGTGCTAAATTTGGAGACTTTTTCAACAAACAACAGCCTGGGAACTACTGTTCAACAATAAACAATGTGCTTATTTGGGAAATCTCACCTAATCAGAAAGAGAAAGATCTATAAAGGAACAAAATATATATGGGGAGGCAAACTTGTCACAGCTTCCACAATTTTGAGATGCAAAAGAAAACAGGAAGGCATTGCAATTTGACACATTTATTGATCACCTACCATGTGCAAGATTGGGCCTTTGGTATTAAAAGGATAAACAAAGCACAGGTTCTTACCCAACAACATTTTGCAGAAGAAATACAACAAATATTGCATGGGAGGCAGAAACTAAGTGTTAAAGTGATTCAGCCATCTACAGCCAACTGCAGGTTCTCTTTGAGAGTTCTAATAACTCATTTTTCTATCCACTTAAAGACACTATGCAAGAAACTACAGGATGCTTTAGTCAGGTTTTGGAGATTTTGTCAGTGAGTCATGGGTGACTATGAAATACTCTCAGGAATGCAATGCAGGGCTGCAGTAATGGTGTTAATTGCAAAGTAGAGCGGATTATCCCAGCTTCCACTATATATTTTTTTTCTTTTTTGTAAACTGGGTAGAATGAAACATCTATATCTTCATATATAAGATTTATATATCACGCTCATTTTCAATCCTTGTTTAAATATTATTAACAGAATATAATACCACCAATATTTGGGGGAAACTTCTCTTTGTCTTCCATTATTCTGAACACTGTAATCCCTGGGGGTCTAACCCTTCAGGCTGGCTAGGACGTTTTAGTAAGTACTCTTTGGGATCATAGCTACACACGCAGGACTGAAGGCAGGCAGGGGTCACCGCCCCTAGGCTCTCAGTCCCTAGGTCTCTGCACTTCTGTTGCTAGGCACCCCTAGAGCATAAAGGCAGAGCCATTGTAAGGCTGGTTACTTTCCCCGCCCCCTTCCAACTCTCTTTTCTCTGTTTCTGAAAATAAGCCAATGTGTAGACAGCCTGCAGAGAAGCAGACAGGTTTCCACATGGGCAAAGAATATTAAGGTAAGATCTAATAATAATTTTTAAAAATGAACTTTCTGCTTCATTAAAAAAAAAATAGAAGTTTACTTTTTTTGGTTATAACGAGATTTCAGGCCTGTTTAAAATATAATAGTGAGGCACTTCATGTAATATACAATGGCTTTCTTTAAGTATTAATTTAAAATATGTGCTACTTATAATTCAAGAAAAAAATGTGTGCAGAGAAAATCTTCTAGCAAAACTTCAGAAGACACAGGAAAATAGCCTGAAGTAAAGCTTTTATGTTCAAAACTGTTACCATGTTATTATCGCTTATGGCACTTTAGTTGATAGACTGAATTAACCACTAAATCAACAAACTGTACAGTGAAACCATGCATCTTTTGGATGTGGTATGTTGTTTTAATTTTACAGATGTTCTGATTGCTCTGGCTATAGAAACTCCGGGGGAGCACAATCAATGTATCTACAAACAGCACTATTTTTCTTTCTTTTCTTTTTTTGTTTCTTTTCTTTTCGTTTTTTTTTTTTTTTTAAATGAGCCCAAGCTCTGCGTTTGCTGTTCTTATTAGTTTTCTAATCAAGCAGAAGTTGTCTTCTGTGTGCCATTAAAATTACTAACGGTCTCAATGAATACACGAAATTAGGTTGACTTGGGGCAGAGGGTTAGTTTAAGCCCCAGTAGTGAAAGGACTGGGTTCTTACAGCAGTTGTGTCATTCCTGAGATCCCATACTTCAGGCACTTACTGGACCTCCTGGTAAAGGAGGGGGAGAGTGTGGTTCTGAGTCACTATGTCACAGAATTACTAGAGGAATTAAATAAGATGATTCAGTGTATAGGCCGCTAAATATAGTGTTCTACACAATTACTGCACAATGAGCTAACAATTACTGCAATTAACTGGAAAAAGGTAAATCAGGGTTAATCTGCCCTCTCATATTGGCATAAGAAGAGAAAATTCAGGAAATGTGTAAGCTGTCCAAGGAGATCTTAGAGAAAATGTGAGTCACACCGATCATCTGGTTCCTGGAATATAGAGAAAAGGTGAGTCACACTGATCATCTGGTTCCTGCAATAAGAGTAATGTTGCCTCGCAGAGATCAAAGAAGTTCAAGAGGAAACAAAATATAGCAAAGGCCAGCAGGTGACATAGTGGTTAAGGCACTGGATTCCACATGGCCAACTCTGGTTAGGGTCTTGGACCTGGCAACTTGAAGAAACATGCTGGGTACCTGTGTGTCAGTGTGCCCAAAATCCAAAGTGTAGAATGGAGGAGAAGGAATTGTGGTGTGGTCATTCCCCCTGGGGATTGACTTCTCACTTTCTCTATGTCTTTCTCTGGGAAGTGCACCCAACCTATGGCAACAATCTAAAGTAAAATAAAATATGAAATATAAATTAGGCAGAGGATAGCAGAGGATTGATTAAGTATAGCTCTGGTTTCTTTTTTATTATTGTTTTTAATTGACAAATAATAACAGCACATATTTATGAAGTATAATGTAACTTTTCAGTACATGTATGGAATGTGTCATGATCAAACCAGACTAATCAGTAAATCCATCCTGTGAAACAGTCAAAAGTTTAAAAGTTCTTTATGTTGAGAACATCTGAAATCCTCTCTTCTAGCTATTTTGAAACATACAATAGAACATCCCACCTTTTACCAATATATTATATCTATAAAACTGCCAAAGGGCCTAAGAAGAGAACTGAAGCTTGGTGAGATCAAGGGTCATGTCTAAAGTCATGCCAGCCTTACCTGATGGAGCCTACATGTACAAAACATGTTTCAGGTTCAGACCTGATGGTTCTTTCTACACTGCACTGCTGGGGTTCTAAATGAAATACTTAAAGGATTGGAAGAGAAAGAGCCCATGAAAATATGAGAAGAGCTATATGCTTTAGAATGTATGTATGTATGATCTATTGGGATTTGGGAGTAGAAGCTCTGATGGTTTAAAGTAAATGCATTTGTCGATACCTCAGTGCAAATCCAGAAAATTTCTGTGCCTGTATTCACTGGAACTAGGTAGTTAAGTGGCTGGACTCCCACATGGTCAACCAAAGTTTGAGTCCCAGATCTGGCAGAAATATAATAATAAAAAATAAAATTGGATAAATAATTTTTTACAAAAGTAAATTGGAAGTTGAAAGGGAATCCTACACAAGTGGATTGTTGTAGGATCACAACAATACATTGATGATTTGATAAGGGTATATAGCACTTAATAAGGTAAAAATATGAATCAATACTAGATGAGCCATTATTAGAGATGGAATAAGAGAACCAAATAGAAAAGTCATCTTCTATTCCCATGGACAACTTTAGCAGACACAAAACATCTTTACTTAACATTTCTGCCCAAGTCCTTTTTTAAAAAAAAAATGTGAAAAAGCATATAATTCATTCATACACACAACATTAGCACTCAACACAAAATAGGAAAATCTGCTTTTGCCATGAGAAGATTGTTTTAACAAATTAAGTATATCCAACATTCTCTGTTTCATGTCCTAAATACATTAATTTTTAGTAAATAACCATTCAATTAAGTTTATTTTCTGCCCTGTAGATCATCTCTTCTCTCCAAAAGAATGCAAATATTAATTTATTGTATGCTTGGCTTAAATTTAGAAATATCTTGACTACTGACAAACTCATTACTATAGAATTGTAATATACGGGGTTTAAGATCAACAAAATACTAGAAAAGAATGCCCATTCAAATGTTTAATTTACTTACAATTAAATGCATAGCTCTTTACTGGCCAGCTTAATAAATTTTAATGATTGTACATACCCAGTATCTACAACCCAAAAGAGAGTGAAAAATATTTCTGTTATCCCAGAAAGATCTATTTCTTCATTTTTAAATTGCCAGACAGCATGTGTACTTGTCAGAGAGAGACAGATAATAAGAGAAGGAGGAGAAAGCACCACTCCCAATAGGGCATGGCCATGCCATAATCTCTTCTCCATTTCACTGACTGTTGGGAAATACACCTGGAGTATTTTCAAGCCACCAGAGCCAGGATTTGAACTGGGTCAACCATGTGGGATCCATCTCTCTCAACAAGTGGCTTTTGGTTATTTTAATAAAATTAAAATGGAGCTTTAAAAAATTTATATTCCCATTGATTGTTGCTGGTTTATAAAACTATGAATACTTAATGTATATTGACCTTTTCTAATGTGATCTTGCCAATATTTACTAATTAGTGGGATTTTTAAAGTTTTTTGAGGGTTACATAGAGCTCTCATGTACATAGGTAAGTTATCTATAGATTGGAGTGTTTTCATTTTCATTTCAAGTTGATCTGCTTTTTATTTCTTTTGTTTGTCATATTGCATCGGCTAGGGTCTCTATTACAATAATGAGCAGACATTGTGAGAGCAAACATATTTGCTTGTTCATATATTAAGGAAAAGTATTTATTTTCATTATTAACAAATATGTTAGCTGTTAATTTTTTCATAGCTATCTTTCTATTACTAGTATGCAGGCAGTTGAATATGAGCTAATGCTTGATTTTGTCAAATACTTTCAAAATATCTATTTCTACATATATTCATATACTTTTTATTTCTCTTTGGTAATGTAGTTAATTACATTGTTTGACTTTCAAATGTAAGCAAGAATTGAATACTTGAAATAATCCCTATGTGGCCATGATAAACCCTTTTACGTAGTGCTATCATTTGGTTAAATATTTTGTTTTTATGTCTATGAAGAATTTTTTCTGAAGAGCATTTTTCTTAAAATATTTTATTTTATACTATTTGGTATTGGGTTTTTTTATGGCCTCATAAATTAAGTTAGGATGAATTATTACTCCTATATTTTTCAGAGATTTTATGAAGGCTTGTATTATTTCTTTCATAAATGTTTGATAGAATTTATTAGTGAAGCCATCTGTTTCTGGTTCTCTTGAGGGGGCAGTTTATATTATAATTGGGGCTTGTTAGATTTTTTGGTAATGTCCTCTTTCTTTCACTTTTAATACATAAAAATAAATGTATCATTTTATTTAAATTGTCAAATATTTTGTCACAAAATTGTTCCTTATATCTCTTTACCATCCTTTCAATGTCCAGTTTTATAGTCATGTCCCTGCTTTTATTTCTTTTTTCTTTTTTTTTTTTTTTCTTTTTTGAGAAGTTTTTGCTATAGGGTACATGCACTCACCAGAAAGGCAGGGAGAGACAGAGAGACAGAAAGCAAGAAATCACCCCCCAGGGAGGATGGCCATGCCACAGTCAATTCTCCTCCATTCTCCTCTCAGGTTCTTCGGCACGTACGCACATGTGCCCAGCCTGAGGTTAAGTCGCCGGGTCCGGGACTCGAACTGCAGTCGACTACATGGAGTCCAGCGACATAGCCATTGTGCTAACTGCTGGTCCCCCTACTTTTATTTCTAACATTGACAATCTCTGCTCCTTTTTCTTGAGCAGACGTTCTAGAAATTAATTGCATCAATCTTTTTTTTTTTTTTTTTAATTTGCTATAAGGCATGTGCACTCAAGGGGAGAGAGAATGACAAAGGGACAGAAAAAGTAAGAAAGCACCCTCCGGGTGGCATGGCAATCCCTTCTCCCCCATTCTCTTGGGATTTGGGCATGCAAACACACACTCCTGGTGTATTTTTTCAAGATGTGGGTCCAGGAATAAAACTGTGGAGTATTCCATGTGAGATCTAGCCATCTTAACCACCTTAGCATCTGGTTGGTCCTATCATAGTAATCTTTATGAACAATCAACTTTGAAAATGATATATACAGTATTGTTATGCTTTCTTAATGAACTGATTCTTTGAAATTTTTGAAATATTTTGAAATCTCTCTCTTTGTTTCTGAAAATATTTTGTCTTGGCATAATTTTTGTCCTATATATAGTTGAATCAGTTCTGTTTTTACTTCTCATACTTTTCATATTATTTTCTTATTCTTTTACTTCAAATTTCCTTCTATAATATTTACAAAATGTATTTGTATAAAACAGGAAATAGCCCTTGCTGGTTTTTTTTTTTGTAACTCCGACAAACACTAACTTACTTAAAATGATTATTCCATTTACTTTTAATGTATTCACTTATATAATCTGGTTTGAATCTCCCTTCTAGGTTTTTGTATCCTTGCGCTGTTTCAGTTTTTCCTTTGTCTTTTTTGTCCCCTTCTGTTCGAATTGAATACTTTTTAAGGTAAAAGTTATTTATCTCACCAGTCACTGCTGTGATTTTTATTTTAATAGTCAAATTCTTAAAAAGATTCTTAATGATAGGTCAGCCAGTGCCCTGGTGATTAAGATGACTAAATCCCACATGACTGACCATGTGTTTCAAGTCCCAGACCCAGTGGCTTGAGAAACATGCCAGGTGTGTGTCATGCATGCCTAAAATCCTGAAAGAAAGGAGAAATAGAAGAGAAGGGATTGTGGCATGACCATGTCCCTATGAGGTGCTTTCCACTTTCCCATTCTCTCTCTTTCTGTCTCTCTCCAGTGAGTATATACCTATAGAAAAAAAAATTAAAAATAAATAAATGAAAGCTCTGTGAACTGTGCTTAAGTATATGGCCCCAAATTAAGATGGAGTATTATGCATTGTCTTGACATTTAGAACCAGAGGGTTTCGCATGGCCTGACCACAAGTTCCTTTCTCCATTTTGTGCTGCTGGATAAGGTCCCCTCGTCAAGAAACATTCCTTATCAAGGAAACCAGGCGAAGTTTCTGTTAATTCCTGAGTAGTGGGTTTCAGTTCCCTGCCAGCTCACAGAATTTTTAAATAAGCCAGTCATATCCTCCCATGGGAATCAGTAGCACTCTGAACTATTGATATCAGTCTGCCTTCCACATCCTTGATCCTTCAGTCTATTTCTTAGCGCAACCCCTGTGTGGCCTTGAGTGGTGTGTCGTGTTCCTCCCCAGGACTGTGAGTATATGTATATGTGGGACTGCCTGCTAGTCTCACCTATTGAGTTCTGGTTGTTCAGCCAACCCCATAACCCCAGAGTGGGAATGACTCACTCACTAATGGAGTGACAAAGAAATGATTGGGGCACTGAGGGAGATCTACTTTACAGTAAGACATCATTGTTTAAAAATCTCTGGTAAGCTCTCTTTCCTTTTCAGGCTCTCAATTAGAATCTACAGCCTGGAAGATATGTCTCCAACCTTTTGCCTTGTCTCCAGCATCTGGAGCCCAATCTCCAAATGTACTCTGTAAGGCCTGGCATGCATCACAGCTATTTCTTTCAGTTCTCTTGCCCCTCATCCAGCCTCTGGAGGGTTATGGCAGTGAAATCAGTACAGCCTTCTTGACACAATTTCTGGCTCCTCTGTTGACCTTCTCTGACACTATCCCAGTAGGAGAAGATGTTAGAGCACACTGTTACAGCCCTGTTGGGTGGAAGTCTAACTCTTCATTCACCTTTCCGATTGTAGTGGTTGTCTTTTGGTTTGCTATTCCTGTGGTGGTTGGTAGAAGTACAGTAGATATTTTCTAACAATGTTCTTTTTCCAGGATGACCATTTTCTAGTCCTTTGCTTAGAACAAGTTTTTCTTGAGGGTTATTGTTTGTCCCCTTGGTGTTTCTGGTCTGCCAAATTCCTCAGTTCCAAGTTGGAACAATATGAGGCAAAAAACTAAAACAAAACCCAGGGAACTCAGTTCAGTGTTGTTCCTCAAGTCACCTAGCCATTTTGCCTTCTTTTCACCAACTTTCAGAGTCTTCTCTTGTTTGTTTTGTAAATAATATCTAGGATTTTTAGATGTATACTTACAGGATGAATAGAAAATATGTCTGTTCTGTACTCCCAGAAGCAAAAATCATTATGATAACCACTTAATAATTTTCCATTGAGGTAATGAAAACATTGTAATTTCTAATATGTTTCAAATAAGTAAGTTTTAAAGACTTTTGAAATGAACTCTTTCATTTCAAGGGTACTATTCCACTTAATTGGGAAATAGAAGCATAAGATAGTTTTGAAAACTACCAATATACACATTACTGGGACATTGAGTCCCCTTTATCAGAGTGTTCTTCATCTTCCTAATTATAAATTTAAAATTTAATATTAGGACAAAATATGAGGGATCTTCAGAAAGTTTCTGAAAAATACATTTTATGAAAAGCTATACATGGATTAAATTTTTTTTGCACTGATATAAACTTGTACTTTAATTTCATTTTTCTGTGAACTTTTTTTTTAAAGCTTGCAAGATGGTCGGGAACCAGCAGTTAGCATAATGGCTATGTCGCTGGACTCCCACGTAGTCGACCGCGGTTTGCGTCTCGGACCCGGTGGCTTAAATCTCACGCCGGGCGCGTGTGCGTGCGTGCCCAAGATCCCGAGAGGAGAATGGAGGAGAAGGGATTGCGGCGTGACCATCCCCCCTAGGGGGTGATTTCTCGCTTTCTGTCTCTATGTCTCTGTCTGTCTGGTGAGCGCACG
>NW_006159556.1:1732767-1747162 GCF_000334495.1 Tupaia belangeri chinensis | reverse complement strand
CCCCGCCTATAAGAAAAACCTCCCCAAAAAAAAAAAAGATAGTGTATGCATTCACCAGAGAAATAGGGAAAGTGAGAAAACACCCACAATCCATTCTCCTATATTTCTTCCTCTTTGGGGGATTTTGGGCATACCTAGTGTATATTGAGTTATCAGGTCCAGAACTTGGAATCTTGCAGTTGGCCATGTGGGATCCAAGCACCTTAACCACCAGGCCATGGAGTGGCCTTTTTTAAAGTTTTTTTGAACTACCCTTATCTGTTTTATTTTTTTTTGACAACTAATATGCTTCTCTCACTAAATATTAATAACTCTATCATTCATTATACTTTTATATTCCCTTTCCTGACAACCCACTAAATTTTATTCTTGATACTAATTCATTTGAATAGCTTAGAATTTTCTAACGTCATAATGTTTCATTATCCTTTCCTATACAGTTCTTAGACTTTGGTTTATGATGCTAATGTGTCTGTGATAGTTTCAGAATAAACCTCCCATAGCCCATGATCTGGTATTAAGGGAGGTGGTTCTCACATGGACAGCCATGAAGTTCAAGTCCCAGACATGGTGGCTTGAAAAAATACACCTGGCACATGTTAGTGGATGTCCAAAATCCTACAGGGAGTGATAAATGAAGGAGAAGGGATTGCAGTGTGGTCATGCCCCATGAGAGGGTGCTTTCTCACTCTCCCTGGCCCCAGTTGCTCTCCAGTGAGTATATGTGCCCTCTGTCAAACTTAACAAAAAAATTCTTTCTCATCGTAGCACATAATACAGTAAGTTTCTTGTTTTCTTCTTTATTAAACATTCAGAGTAAATAAGTGGACTATGATTAAAACGTAATATAAACACTTAGTGGGGAATGGAACTTTAGTACGGGAATGGAGTATTCAAAACTGACGGTGTCATTTAATCCAATAGTATGTAGAGTATATAAAACAATAAATGACCTGAGTATTCTTTAGTCTGTCATCACAGGAATATTATTTCTTAATTTTTATTTGATGAGAATCAATTAGTCTCAGAAAGCATAACTTGCGGTTAGGCCTCTGACAGTTTCTGGAGTACAAATACTTTATGTCTTCAATTAAATGCTGATCCATACACCTAAAACCATCAAATGAGCGAGGGATTCTCTAGGGAGTTATAGCACAAGATAACTTAGTAGATCAATAATAAGATACAGAACCTTTAGCCTTTTGATCACAAGGTCACTTGTAAACTAGGATGGGAGTGAGAAAAAGTCATTATTGGTCAATACTTTACAAGAGGTGAGCTGAATTGCTCAGTTCAATTCCGTTTTTATTACTATCTGATATTTATTGCTATCAGTTGTAGACCCAATGGACAACCCTTTACCACTGAGTTCACTTGCTTTGACCAGGAACAAAGTGATCTTTCAAATTATGGGAGAAAAAACAAACAACAAACACTATTCAAGTGGTTTTTAAATTTCAAAACAGTTTTCATCTGCTTTCACTAGATCTAAAACTGTACACTAAATAGAAGTATTTTACCAAATTACTATTCTGCTTTAAACCAAAGCTAGTTGGATCTTTTTTTTTTTTTTTCAGGTAAAGAAGCTGTGGTGTCTTTTTCTTAGTATTGAAAGCCATGTTTGTATTGTAAAAATTATGCAGTTTCATTTCTCTTCGTAACTAGTTGCTGTTAGATTGTGTTGGAGCGATGTGTGGTTTCTGACTTGTTCTATGGTGTATCTGAGAAACTGATGCTTTGTACTCTATATCAAAGTCAGTTTGCATTATCAATTATTGTATGCCTTACTTTAATAACAACCCCATATTTTATACTCTCTAATAGGTCAACAGTATGTTCGTAGACATGAATGGCAAAGATTGAAGAGCACGAAATACATCAAATCTGAGTAATTAGTAGTTCAGAAAAAAAAAATGGTGTGTTTTCAAATCTCAAGAGCTCTGTGCCCAAGGTTAGAGACAAAAGCACATTATTTACAGTAATAGGAACAAACACTAGATTTCCCATTTTTCAGTTGTAGGAGACCATAAGCAAACTGACAGTCTAGAAGATTCTTTCCTTTATAATTCCAGCACTTAAGACAGTGCCTTTAACAAACTGAGGATTGAGGTAATTGCTTACTGAAGACTGAATGAATGAATGAATGAACTTCTATAGTTTACTATGTATCTGTCTAGCATCTGCTATGGAATCCTAACATAAAAGAGGTTAATTGAAGCTTGGGCATCAGAGATTTGCCGGAGAAATGAAATCATAAATCCCTTGATACATCTCCACTAGAAAAACAGCCACAGAAAACTCTTTGATCAATTTAATGCTCTGTTTCCTACAACTAGTATACTTTTGCAGCAAAGGTATAAGAGCATTATATCTGATCCCATTTTATATTCTTTTTATGTGATTCCACTTTTTCTTCACTATTCCTAAGGGTAAAATATCATTTACCTCAGCCACTAAATTAGGATTGGAAAATAGAGACAGCAAATTCTGATTATTTATGGCATTACTTTGTATCTGTGGTAGAAGTTTTAAGAGCAATATTTAAAATGATTCCCTGTAAACTGTATAATTTAATTATTCATGCTGTCCTTTTTTATTACATAACATCATTGACATTAACTTCAAATAAAAATTCACTGAAATGTATAAAAATAGGAAGACACACATTTTATATGCATATTCTAATATTTATATTTTTTTCATTCTTGAGCTTGTGGTATATGAGAGGAGAGAGACACTTCAAGTTTTTATGTGTGTGTATGTGGATACGCATTTGAATGAAAGGTGGTGCTCTAGTCAGGGCACAGTGGAAAAGAAATAGGGTGGGTATGTTTCTTCATTTCTTCATGTAGTACATTAAATTCTTCCATTCAACCTATGCAAACAAATTCCTCACAACCCATCATCAACATGAAGTTCCTCTTGGAAATCAGTAGAACATGAAACATGAGTGTGAGTGTACTTAGGAAAGGAAAGGGACTTCATGTTTTTCTCTTGGTTTTTCCTGATGATAATTGACTATGTTTTCCTGCTTGCCCTTAGCTTCACCAGAGACTCTCTACCATTTCCATAGAGTCATCCTACCAGAGGTCAAAGATCACAAAAAACCTACAGAAACAGGAAATCAAACTTCCTAAGTCCACTGCAAAACACAGAAACTTGTTTCCTCGACACATCTCAAATTGGCAGAGCTCTGTCTCTGCAGATTCAGTGTGGAAGCAGCTGTGGAAAAAGCTGAAAGAACTTTGTCCCCCAAATTCACCTGGGTTTTCTTGCTTCATATTACTGAGATGAAGGGAGCAAAATTATTTGTCCTACTTTGTAGTTTATGGACTGGAGGCGTTGGGCTTAACAACACTGAGCATTCTTGGACTACACCTGAGGATGGAAACTCCCAGAAGACTATGTCTTCTGCTTCAGTTCCTCCACTTAAAATACAAAGTCTCCAAACACTGCCAGCCCTTCAGATCACCTCAGCTGAGATAGCCACAACTCCTGAAGCAAGAACTCCTGGAGAAAGGTATGGAAAGTCAACGGGACTTCCCTTAGAGACCAATGCTCCTGATGAGACTGGGGGAAACCCCAATCTCACGCCCACAGAGAAGACAGAAGAAGACAGAAAAAAACTTGCCTTCTCCACTCCACCAACCATCAAACTCAATCCTGGACCAAAGTCGGTGGTCCTTTCCAACTCTACAATGAAATTTCTTCAAAGCTTTGCCAAAAAGCCAAATCAACAAGCAGCCTCTCTAAACTCACCTGGAAGCATAGGGAATCGATCCCCCCGGCAGACATACCTCAGCAGAGGTGACAGTATTCCAAGCCAGAGAACCAGCTATCAAAAACCAAGTTTTGAGACAACTAGAGGAAAGTAAGAAACATTCTTTTATTTCTTCTTCTTCTATTTTTTTCTTTCCCTGATTCTAAGGTTTATTAAGATTACAAACTAACAGTTTAAAGTACCTCGCGCCTAGGAAATCAATTCAGGTTCAAGATGAACTTGGGTCCTATTTGTAATTTTACTGTTTCACTTAAATAAAGAAGAAAATGGGGAAAAATGAACAAATAAAATGCAGCAATTTTGTTTTAACTAAAGTAGTCAAAGTTACTTTCCTGTTCAATTGTAGAGGAGTTTTTAATTGGGATAGTTACTATCAAAGTAGTATGCAGGTGGATATTAGTTTATTTAATTCAGTGCGAGGGAATGTTAGTGTGCTCAGAAGTACACCCACAGTATGAAAAAAAATCAATAAAATTGGAACATGAACAAATTTGAAAATTGAAATAGCAGTGTTGTAAAAAGTATGCAGTGAAAGATCAAAGCAAGCAGACTTGGGTTGCAATCCTTGACTTTGAGCAAGTCAACTCTTCTCCCTGAACTTTTGCTTGGAAATGCAGATAAAAGCACAACTGTGCAGGGTTATCAAGCATGTTTCAGTTAATAAAATGTGCTTAAGTGTGAGCTTCTCACAGTAACAGTGCTCAGCAAATCCTTTTTCTTTAGAATTATTATCTTTTTAACTTTTATTTATTTATTTATTTATTTATTTTAACTTGACCAGAGAGGGACAGAGAGAGAGAGACAGAGAGAGAAAGCGAGAAACCAAGCCGCCAAGTCCAGGACTTGAACCTTGGTCAGCCATGTGGGAGTCCAGCACCCTTAACTACCATGCTACCTGCCAGCCCCAGCAAACCCTATTTTACTAGTACTGCTACACTGAGTTATTCTGTCACCCTGAATGCTATGAAAAGCCTATTTTTCAAATTAATTTTGATTTAAAGTTTGAGCAGTTATCAATTGAAGTAAAGTAAAAAGACAAGCTTATTGGGGTATTATTAAAGAAGACTTTCAAAAGGACCATAAATTGAAGCAGACCAAGCAAACAACAAAAACAAAAACAAAACCAAAAACAAACAAACAAAAGGCCTGGGCAGGTTGATTATTCATTTGGCAGTCAGAGTCATCTGTATATTTGGGATATTAGCTTAGTATTACAAAACTAACCTTTCAGTTACTTTTCATCTGTAATAAAACTGTTTCAAGACAACAAACATGACTTCAGAGCTAAATTGAGTTTAATTATCTTACTAATTATATAATACAATTCAAGTTAAAAATAGTACTTGACACCTGCTATCTGAACCTGTTTTGTTAAAACTGTTGTTGACACAAGATGAGGAGACACTGGAAAGAACACAAGCTAATGAATTTATATCTATTCTGTATTAGTCAAATCTTTGCTTCCACTGTGTTTGTAAAAGTCACAGAATTTTAAAAAATATATAGGTACATTTATTTTAACTAAAATCTAACTTACTTGGTAGAATTTAGAACAATCCCAATTTACTATCAAACAAGTGCTGCAGATTACAAAATGTTCAATTTGGGATGAGTAGATTTTTGTCTGTAACAGACATTTAATAGACCTCTATAATCTTTTCCATTTGGAGAGACAACAGGATGTTGTCTATTAAATAATAATGGTAAATTTAATCATTTAGAGCCTTTTAAAATAACTTATATGTATCATGTCTAGTCATCAAATTTTGTTGGAATCTGTAATTCAAATTTTTGAAACTACGTAGACCTCTAAGACACTCATAGGAAATATTGTGAGTTTTTCAAAGATGCTATCAAGAGATTTTTTTGTTCATTTAGTTTTTGTTATTTTTCTTTTGTTATAGGACACATGCCTTTGCTTGCCAAAAAGAGACAGAGACTCAGAGAGAGGGAAAGTGAGAAGTCCCTTCCCACCACCAACACCAGGGGATGGCCACTCCCCAATCCCTTCTCCTCTATTCTCTGTCTGGTATTTGGGGCATGTACACACATGTACTGGGTGTGTTTTCAACCTGCCCAGTCCTGGTCTCTCTGTCTCTCTGGAGAGTGCATGTACCCTATAGCAAAAAAAAAAAAAAAAAAAAAAAAAAAACAAAAAAAAAAAAAAAAAAAAAAAAAAATCTCTCTAAAGTAACAATGATAATAATGGTCAGTTGGCCAAGTGGAATTCAGCACCTTAAACTCTACACCACCTACTGGCCCACCAGGAGATTAAAAAAAAAATAAAATAGAAAATATGATAAAATGAACAAAGGGAGAATTCAAATTGAAATAGCCTGTGTATTCTATATAACATATAAAAATGGCATAAAGTTATGATTAGAAGTAGTAATTAATAGTTTGATAAGTAGTAATTTTAAAATAAATGCTAGTTGTTTTATTTAAGACACTTTCAAAGTTACTTATTTGATGACTGTGTATAAATTACCTGTGGTGTGCTTAGCACTGTGCTAGGCTCTGAAAATACATAGAATTTTTAAAAATAATAATAATTTCTACTTCTAAAAAATCTCTCCTATAAAAAATAAAGACCAACATATCTATCAGATTTTAAAAAACTCAATACATTTTACAAGAAAACCAGATATTAAAGGTATAAGTTGCTGAGTGGGACTTCATCCTATGGATTTGTGATGAAATAAGATTATCTTCATGTAAGTTCTTACTATTGAAAAAGACCAACTGCCTTTAGACATCTTACGGCCTGAGGTCCTGGAGAGGACGTCACTGGACTCCCATGTAGTCGACTATTGTTCAAGTCCCAGACCTGGCTTAAAACTCATGCTGGGCCTGTGGGCGTAAATGCCCAAAATTCAGAGAAGGGAATGGAGGAGAAGGGATTGTGGTTTGGCCATTCTCCCTGAGGAGTGATTTCTCACCTGTCTCTCTGTCTTTCTGGCAAGTACACGTGCTTTATAGCAAAAATCTCTCTAAAATAATAATAATAATAATAAAAGTAATAATACTTTCAGTTAAGCCCAACAGTTCTTACTCAGTAGACCATGGAAATAACCATTAGGTCACCCCCTTATGGGCACAGTGTGGATGTAAAGAAGCTTGATAAGGTAAAAGATGTCTTTGAAATTTCCTTTGATTGACAAAAAACAATAGTAACGAATACTTACATGGTATTTGTTACTAGTTTATACTATTCTAAATGAAAATACACATACATGCATGCACGTATGTGAGGGTACTTCAAAAAAATCATGGATAAATGGAATTAAATACAAGTTTATTTTATTGCAAAAAATTTGAAATCCATGCATAATTTTTCCATAATACATATTTTCCATGAACTTTTTAAAGACTTTATTGAAAAAAATATAGACACACACACACACATTCATTCATTAGCATAGCTTCATAAGGGGGAGCCACTTTTTCTTTATAGAGAGGCTAAGTAACTTACCTAAGTTACTAAGAAAATTTCAGGGCAAAGATTCAAATTCATGCCAGTTGGTTTGAGAGTCATAACCCTCAACCCATGCATTATACTACTTCAGCAGATACAGCGTATTGTCCCAAGTGGGAAAAGAAGTGTGACTAGTTCACTTTCCTGCTTAAGAGACTTCAAAGGCTATTGGCTGCCTTGTGAATACAGTCCAGATCCAGATGTAGTGGTACGGGCTGTTAAGACTACACAGGCTGAAACTTTGTTGGAGGCTCAAGTTTGACTCTTGGTGTAACCTAATGGCCAGGTGCAATAGTGTGTGCCTGTATTCCCAGTGATTTGGGCAGGTTGTAGAAAGAGGTGCAAGAGATCTAGACTGGCCTGAGAAACACTGTCTAAAAAGGAATTGGGTGTGGTGGCATGAGCCTATAGTCCCAGCTGGGAGGGTGAGGCAGGAGCAGCATAACATGAAGCGACTCTGCCTTAAAAACAAAGCAGAAAGTGTATAGTTTTCTGCTTCTGGTCTAGAATATGCTGTTGGTTTAACTACCTTTATTCCCAATTTGTCCTTCTGGCTGGCATAGTCTTCTTTTCCCAACACCCACACATTTTACACCTAATAATAACATAAACAATAATATCTGCAGGTAGCTTTCCTGGGCTAAGTTAGGTCTCTCATCTAACTGTTATTATAGATCTCTTTGAATTCATCCATTGTTGCACTTATAATAGCACATAAGAATTCTAGTGTATTTGTGATCTCTTTGCATATAGGGATCTATTTTTAGTGCCAGCAAAGTCTCTGGCTTATAGTAAATATGTAAGATAAAGAAGAGTCCTTCTCCCTAAAATAATGTCTCCATGAAAAATTCTGTTGATTTTGGATACTCATCTTAGATTATTTTCCCTTGTATTCTTGGGATTTTATAATAATCCTCATTACAAGGAATACTTATGTCTATGCCAGGTTCTTTTTTTGCAGGATTATTCTGGCATATTTATGTCTCATCTGGACACCACAGGAACTCCTGGCTACAACAGAACTGTGGTTTTTTGTCTGGCAGAGTGGGTGTGAGTCAATGAGCAAGCACTTTGAAATAGGCAGGATAAAATGAAGAAATTAGGATTAGTGTATTTATGCATTGAACATATATTTGCTGAACACCTAATCTATCCCCCTGTGCTTGCACTGGGAGTAAAACAGTGAATAAACACTCCTACAGGCCCTGCACTCAGAGATACTCCAGCTCAGTGGGAGAGGAGTGAAGAGGAAAAACAGTGAATCACAAATGCTGATGCTGAATTAAACATTCATGATGATGAAGCTTCTAAGAGTCTACAACAGGATGAAGGCTTACTCATTCTGAATGGGGTCAGTAAGCCTCACCTAAGAGAATAATAGATTAAATGAGCTACAACTGTAACCCAATTGACTGAGTCACTTCTCCCACAATCCCCAGCACCTGCACCCATGCATCTTCATCGTTACCATCCCAATGAATGGCTAGTTTCATAACCAGAAATCTTAGATATATCCTTGTGTTCAAAGAAGCTCTGAGACTGAAGAATGAAGCAAGCAAGTCCATGGAGACTTCAACTAAAGTTGTGTATAAGGGGACAACTTAAATGAGAAGACAGGCAGAGATGGATTGTCACACAGGTGCGGCTGCAGACTCCCTTCCCACAGCTCAGCAGCAGGCTGAAGGCAGGGGCAAACTTTGGATCAGAGGGGAGTCAACTAGGGAGACATGATCACTCTGAGCTCTCGGTCAGGAACCAAGTCATCGGTTGTGGATTGACTGCTTGGGGTTAAGGACTATCAGCCTTTCCTTTCTCAAAGGCTACTGCACCATTGAGACCTAGACTAGGGCATAAACCTTCATCCTAATTAAAGGGTCAGCATGACCATCCTAGGTAAAAACTAATAGAGGGTTTAACTTGGTCAGAAATTCCTGCCCAGGGCTAGTAGATCATTCTAGGGCTCAGCAGAACAGCGGAGTGTCGCAAAAGGACGTTCCTCATCCTTCCTCTCTTGCCTCCTCAAATCTGTGCTCTATACAAGTATGGGATCTTTTGAATGCATAAGTCATATTAATGCTTTTCACATGACATATGACTTCATTATTATAAGTGATACATTATTTTAGGTACTAATTAAGAAAAAGTATGACATCACACTTTCTTAGACTTTTAGATTTATTGATCTTCTAGTCTTTGAGATTTAAGCTTGTGTATCACTCCTTTGCAAATTTAAAATGAAAACATAAATGAAACTGGTTAAGGTATTAATTATTATTACTATTATTATTATATTGGAGAGGTTTTTGCTATAGGGTATGTGCGCTTGCCAGAAAGACAGAGAGAGACAGAGAGACAGAAAGTGAGAAATCACTCCCTAGCGGGGATGGCCACACCACATTTTCTTCTCCATTTTCCTCTCGGGATCTTGGGCACACACGCACACGCACCCGGCATGAGTTTAAGCCGCCAGGTCAGGTACTCAAACTGCGGTCGATTACATGGGAGTTCAGTGACATAGCCATTACACCATCTGCTGGTCCCAAGTTATTAATTTTTAAGTTGATTTTAATCATGATAAAAAGCACATGCACATATATGGGAAAGAGAGAAAAGTATATCTGTGTATGTGTGTGTATATATATATATGTATATACATATATATATATGTGTATATACATATATATATATATAGTCAGAGGACATGTAGACACACCACAGACATGGAGGGAGAGAGTGAAAGCACTCCCCCTCCAAGAGGGCATAGTTACACTGCCCTATTGGGGCACAATCCCTCCTTCCCCATTTCTCTGTCCTGTCAGGATTTGGAGCACGAGTATATATGTACCCGGTGTTTTATTCGAGCCATCAACACCAGGATTTGAACCATGCATTGCCATGTCAGATCTGGCTTCCTTAACTGAGCAATGAGGCTAGCCAATGCTACGTTTCTTTTTCCATGAGCTACATAATTTATTTGCTTGTTTTATATACAAAGAGGTGGCTTAAGTTAAATGATTTATGACTTCTAATGTCTGGGATAGTTCCAAACTTTTTTTAAATCCAGCTAATAATAAACTACAATTTCACAGAAGATTGTAAGCATTTAGTACACTTAGCAGTCCTTTCTTTTAGAAAAAGTGAACTTTTGATGACAACTAAATTAACAGATACACATTAGAGTGAATTATTTCCAGACAATACCAAACAAAAGTTTTTATTTGTTTTTCTCTTATAAACCTAGGCTTATCATGTATGGTCTTCAAACATTAGAAATGAACTCTCATAATTTGATAAAGCATTCATGAAATAATCTGCAGACTAGTTTAACAAATAACACTGTTAAGCAGAAATGACTGTTCTCAAATTTATTTTTCTCATACCCACCATCCACCTCCTACTCTCTACTAACAACTTTCCCTCTTTATGGTCTCTAATATCCACACCCATCCTCTCTACCGTCACATCAGATTTCTCAACCTCTGCCATAAAATGCAGTACAGATTGAATGAGGATATATACAGTATGTATCTTTCAAAGTCTGGCTCATTTCATTCAGCATTAAGTCTCCTATATTCATCCATTTTGAGTCAAATAATAAGATCTCATCATTTCTTTTTTTTCTTTTCCTTTTTTTGGAGAGGTTTTTGCTATAGGGCTTGTGCACTCGCCAGACACAGAGAGAGAGAGATAGACAGCGAGAAACCACTCCCCAGGGGGGATGGTCATGCCGCAATCCCTTCTCCTCCATTCTCCTTTCAGGATCTTGGGCATGGACGCACACACCCAGCATGAATTTAAGCCACCAGGTCAAGGACTCGAACCGTGGTCAACTACATGGGAGTCCAGCAACATAGCCATTACACTAACTGCTGGTCCCAGGATCTCATCATTTCTTACAGTTCTATAATATTCCAGAGTATATATGTGTCTCATTTTTTTCAACCTAGTCTTTAGTTTTTGGACACTTAGTTTGATTCCATGTTTTAACAATTGTGAATAAGGCTGTAAAAAAACATGGATATGCAAGTGTCTTTCTGATTGAGGGTTTTCCTATCCTTTGTGTAAATACCAAGAAGTCGGATTACTGGGTCATATGGAAGTTATATTTGTAGGTTTTGAGGGACCTCCATATTGTTTTTCACAGGGGTTGAAGAAATTTACATGCCCCCCAATAGTGTAAGAGGGTTCCTTTTTCATCACAACCTTGCCAGCACTTTTTTTTTGGGGGGGGGGGTTTGTTTGTTTGTTTGTTTGTTTTTTTTTTTTATCTTTTTTGATACTAGTATTCTAACTGGTATTAAATGCTATCTCATTGTGGTTTTACTTTGCATTTCCCTTATAAAAAGAGATTTTGAAAATTTTCCATATGCCTTTTGGCCATTCATGGTTTTCCTTGGAAAGGTGTCTAATCAATTCATTTGCCCATTTTTAATTGGATTATTCAGTTTCTTATGAGTGAGGTACTTGAGTTCCCTATATATTCTAAATATAAATCCCTTGTCTGAGAAGTACTTTGCAATTTTTTTTCCATTCTCAGGGGTATCTTTTTATTCTATTTTTTTCTTTGCTGTGAGGAAATGTTTTAGCTTAATGTAACCCCACTTGTCTATTTTGGGGACTATTGACTGTGCTTTTGGGATTCTTATTTAAGAAAAGTTTGTTTATTCCAAGGTCTTCAAAAGTCTCCTCTACTTTTATTTTTTCTATTAGTAGCTTTATAGTTTGAGGTTTTATATTTAAATCTTTGATCCATTTTGAGTTGACTCTTGTTAATGGTAAGAAATGAGAGTCCAGTTTTATTTTTCTGCAGGTGAGTATACATATTGCATTTTACATAGCAGAATTTAACACTCGTTAAATAATATAACAAAACATAATTTAATTATTATATTTATAAAATCCAGGTAATTAGGTGTGAAACTTTTGCGATTCTACAAATTCTGTATATAAAACCATAATTAAACAAAATCTTATTTAACGGGCAATGCTGAATGAGTAAATTTGTAAGAACTTGAAAGCATCACAGCTGTTAGCCTGCTTCTGTGCTCTGCACACTGGGGAAGCCTGACACCTACTGGAACAGAAACAGTTTGCAATGCCCCTGAATATGCCGAAGTCACAAAAGATAAAAGTAGGTAACATAAAATAAATTTATGACAAAAGTTATATTAAAAGTTGACCTTAAGAATTGTACATTATAAAAGAAATATATGTTATACATAGTCAATGCACCACTTTTTATTTAATTTTTAATTTTTTTTAATTGGCTAGAGGGCTTGTACTCTAGCTGGAGAGAGACACAGAGATAGAGAAAAAGTGAGAAAGCATACCACAAGGGGCATGAGCATGCCTTAATCTCATCTCCATTTCTCCTTTCAAGATTTTGGGCATGCACATACATGTATCTGACATGTTTTTCAAGCCACTGGGTCCAGGACTTGAACCAGGCAGTCAGCCATATGGGATCCAACTTCTCCAACCATACCACCACCAGTGGCTCTCTATCACTTTTTAAATGTACTATCTTTGATTTTTCTTAAAATGGAAAATAGGTTAGATCCAAAAAGCAAACTGCATGCATATCCTGGAATATGAGCACATTCAGCTCATTCTCCTAAAACTTTACACGGAGAGTGTCATAGACAAAAATTTGTGATGCTGAGGCACTGTACAATCATCTATCATTGAAAAATCAATTACACTCACCATACTGTGCCTACTACAGGAAGCAAATTAATGATGCCTGACAAAAGACTTTAATTTTGCAAGTTGGTTCATAAAAGATACCCTTGTAAAGCCTAAATTAAGCATCGCGTTAAAGTGTCAGAAACTCCCCATAATCTGAGCTTTGCATAATGGCCTTTGAAATGTTAATGTATTAATATTTACATCATTTTTTATAAAACTAATGGTTTTACCTAATTTTGAATAGCATAAAGAATCTTGTAAGAAATGAATCATAACTACAGAAAGGTATACTAAAAGAAAAGGAACAAGTATCAATTATTATTTTTTGTTGTTCGAAAATAGAACAGTCATTTCCGTTAGGAAATAAATATAGAGATGAATGTGTCCTTTGGACTGTTTGCTAGAGTTCAGTCTACAAAGTCTTGTTCTCTATTTAAGTGTCACTTATGTATCAAGAATTTTTTTCCTGAGTGTAAATTTCTGCTTCCTTTGACTACAATTTCTTCTTTTATATTGTATATATCTCCCTTGTTCTGCTTTCTCACTTATGACTAATGAACTGCGTGTAAATTCTAGACTCTCAAATTAATAATTTGATAGAGGACTTCCTTTTTTAGCTTGATTGAAAAAAATTAAGATTTTAATAAAAGAGATTCTATTACACTCAGGAAATATTTATGCTCATGATGTCTTAAGACTACAGAGATAGTTTGAATATATTTCTCCTGAGAGCTAAGCTTCATCATCTGAATTGAACATAAATGTGATGATAGTCTTCTGAAAATTATTATTGACTTGAAGCACATATGCAATTATAGTTAAGATGAATTTATCAGGTCATTAAAGAAGCAGGAGAGAAGCCATGTCTCTTTGTATATGAGGCAAAAAATATTAAGGCTTATATACATATTCCCTAAATTAATCCCACTTAACTCTCTAAATCATTTCATTATCATCAGCTATAGCAGTAGCAGTTAAGTATTTTACATATCACTACTCGTGTAGTCTCAAAACAATCCTGCCAGTAGGTAACACTATTATACTTGATGTATAGATGAGGAAGCCACAATTAAGAGGAATTTACAGAATCTTTCCAGAGAGAGAAAGCGAGAAATCACCTCCCAGGTGATGACCACACTGCAATTCCTTCTCCTCTCTTCTCCTCTCCAGATCTTGGGTACATACGCATACATACTCAGCATGAATTTTTTTTGAGAGTTTTTTTGCTATAGGGCGCGTGCACTCGCCAGACAGACAGAGAGAGACATAGAGACAGAAAGCGAGAAATCACCCCCCCAGGGGGGATGGTCACACTGCAATCCCTTCTCCTCCATTCTCCTCTCGGGATCTTGAGCATGCACGCACACGCGACCGGCATGAGTTTTAAGCCTCCGGGTCCGGGACGCGAACCACAGTCGACTACGTGGGAGTCCAGCGACATAGCCATTACG
>NW_006159556.1:1721677-1731898 GCF_000334495.1 Tupaia belangeri chinensis | reverse complement strand
ACTCGCCAGACAGACAGAGAGAGACATAGAGACAGAAAGCGAGAAATCACCCCCCCAGGGGGGATGGTCACACTGCAATCCCTTCTCCTCCATTCTCCTCTCGGGATCTTGAGCATGCACGCACACGCGACCGGCATGAGTTTTAAGCCTCCGGGTCCGGGACGCGAACCACAGTCGACTACGTGGGAGTCCAGCGACATAGCCATTACGCTAACTTCTGGTTTCCGTCCTTATTTCTTAAGGAAAATATTTGGTGGGTTGCTATTTAATGGCTTCCTTGTAGCTTCAGTTCACTTAGTTTAGGATAAGAATGGTTATGACTGGGCCATGATTTGGTCAATTCATGGAAGTTAATTCTTAGTTTTCTTACTAGTCCCCTGACATATTGAATTTCTAAGATGTCCAAGTCAAAACCACAAATGATTTACAATGCTTTCTCTCATCATCATCATCCTTAAGCCTTTGAATATTACTAGTCATGGCAAAATCCTTTTCATCTTTTGTATTATCTGTTCAATGAGCAAGGTCTTTGCACATAACCAAAGATGTCTGCTTTCCCTAGAACAAACCTTTTACCTATTAACTTGGAAAGTCCAAAGAGTCAGTCTAAGCTTTTTTCATTACATGTTGCTGCACAAAAGCAACAGAGTTATTACACATAAAGAGAATCCCAAATGCAGCCTGCTGGATTGAGGGTTATGGCCTCATGGAAAGCTAAACACTTCAAAGTAACTCTGCATCCACCATAATTAGTCTGGAAAGGTACAAAGGATTTCTGAGTTTAAGCAAAATGCTTATCTGGGCTCACTGCATTTGCCTTTAAACTGCCTGTCACCATTTTGCCATGCTTGTGGGTTTTCTATTTTTAAACCTACATTTTCAGATAATTTGCTTTTAAAATTTTATTTACATTTTTAACATCCCTTAATGAGCTTATTTCATTGGTAGCATAAACCTAATTACGAGTCACACCAGGGGCTCTTCGACTGTGGATAGTTTTTCCCATTTACACTGGATCAAAGATTGCTGGGCCATGCAATCTGCCGATCTGTTTCTTTGCCTTCTCAACTATTTTAATCTTGAGATTATTTTACTCTTTAGGATTTTAAAAGTTCTCTGTAGGTGAAAATCCCATTTCAACTCACAGAAAATAAAGCTATCTTTTTTCTCTCTTAGAAACCCCAAGTATGAAGAGATGGTAGTACCTTTAATTTTCCCTGGCCTACACTCCACCCTCCATAGTCATTCAACAACATGGTCAAGTGAGAGACAATTTAATTGTGCTTCTGTTGAAAGTGGTCATTAGTAATTAGGATGATCATTGGATTTGCATGAGGAATCTATGGTAGTTGTTTTTTAAAAGACCCCTATAATGTGGTTATCTTAATTTAAATTCCACCTTATTTTTATTTCTTGCTTTTTCCATTCTTCATTTCACATCATTTTTCCCTCAGGTATTACTGTGCTTTAACAAAATGTGCCAATGTGTCTTTGTATCCCTTTAAAGAGCCTGAATTTTTAAACATCTCATTCAAAAGAACTTGACACAATAAATCCTATAATGCCCAATTTATCTGCCATGAATAGATGCCAGAGATGGATAATGGTATGGAATGATTGAATCAAACTGATTAACATATCAATTTTTTCTTTTAATATATTGTTATCTGAAATTTGTATGTGATGTACAGAAGTGAGATTTTATTTTATGTTTATCCTCTAGGAATTCATTGATCATCTTAGACATAGGATTCTTTTTTGTTTTAAATCAAATTTACAAAAAGATTCTTCAAATGTTTATTTTTTCCTCATCTATCTCACTTTTACATTCCTACAACTCTAACTGCATAATCTTAGACCACTTGAGTTTTTGTTCACTTATGTTTTAAAATTGTTTCCCTCTATACTTTAGTTTGGCTGATTTCTATTGCCTTGTCTTCAAGTTCATTGATCTTAATTTTTATGCTGTCCAAATTTCTGTTAAGCTCAACCACTCTTTTTTTAATTTCTACAACTATTATTCTTTAATAGTTAACTACTTAGAAGACACTTTGCTGATCTAAACATCTGTGCCATCTCAGTTTAGTTTAGGTGTTGTTTGTTTGTTTGTTTTGCTTTTACTTACTGGATTTTCACTCATGAATCAGTCCTATTTTTCTGTTTCTTCTCATATGTACTTTTGTTTATTTTTTGTTCATATGAGGCATTGTGCATGCTAGTTTATTAAAGAATGGATTTTATTGTCTGCAAGCACAACACAGTTTTTAGTCCCTGATTCAAGGGGACCTTGGTGTTTAGCTTTTAGAATAACATCACTTTGCAGCCCCCTCTTTTCATTGATCTGACCTTACATATTTTAATCCCTTAGTAGCCCCAATTCAGATCTCTACTTTCGTTATATGTTTTTTTCCCTCTTTTGGAAATCCATTCTTCTGTGATTTAATTTGAAAGTTGTTCCTAGTAATAAAGCTAGATTAAATGTGGTATGGGCATCATGTGTTTCTCTTAAGAATCACTTCACAGCGCTGTTTGCTGTTCAGTGTCTGAAAACCACTGTTTTATATATTGTCTAGATTTATAGTTTTTACCATAGGAAGGTAAATCTGATACTCTTTTATGGCCAGAGCCAGAGTTCTCCAAAATCCAGGTTTTTAGTTTACTATATAAAATTTTTATAAAAATCTTGTTTAACTCCAAATACCACTACACTTTGCTTTATGAAAATGCATTGATGGGCCAGCCAGTGGCATGGTCTCGGTACTTGGATCCCACATGGCCGATTGCATAGTTTGAGTGCCAGACCAGGACACTTGAGAAACATGCTGGTAGTGTGTGCATATATGTCCAAGAGGAGAAAAAAATTCCCAAGAGGAAAATGGAAGAGAAGGGATTGCTGTGTATTCATCACTCCCCATGTACCCCACCTCCCTTCTCTCCTCACCCATCAGGGTTGCTTCCTCACTTTCCCTATCTCTTTCTTTCTGTCCCTCTCTGGTGCACACATAAACAATATAGCAATTTTTTAATGAATTGAATTTGTAGACAAAATTGAGGATAATTGATATTATTACATTGGGTTTTCCCATCAATTAGCATGACTTATTGGATTTTTCTTTAAGGTTTTTCAGTAAATCTTAAACTTTTTATACATTATATCTCATGCTTTTTGTTAGATTTATTCTTATTGGTATTTTTTTACAATAATTTTTTGAGTTTTTTGTTGGTACACAAAAATGTAACTTAACCTTGTGACTAAATTTATATAGTTAATTCTTCATTAATTATAAACATTTATATTGAGTTTTATTATGTTGCTGAATTCATATCTTAATTTACATCTGAAATATATTTTGTTCTTTTACTGAATTCATTATAATAATTTACATCTGAAATATATTTTGTTCTTTTAATTTCCACTTATATTATCTACTGCTAATAATAGGGTTTTTTCCTACTTTTTTGATCTATATGTCAGTTATTTATTTATTCCCCTATGTCTTATTGCATATTACTTAATGTCATGGACTTAGATCTTCAAGTCTTACTAATAATCCTTAGAAGGGCAATTTTGGATTTTGACTTAACTCACATCTAAATATCGCATGTTCTAGTTTGGACTCTGTTTCATTTTTTTCTCTATTTTGATCTTGTGGTGTTTCTTTATACTCCCCTTATTTGTGGTGTAGATGTTCCAAGACCCCACTGGCTGCTTGATGCCATGGCTGGTACTAAGTTCCCTATGTGCCATGTTTCTTTGACCTGATAACCAAAATGGCTCTTAAGTAATTAAAGAGAAGGTGGCATATACAGTGCAGACATGCTCAGCCAATGGAATCCCTGTCCCCAAAGTGATGGGGTGGGACATTGTGAGATTTCATTGTGCTACTCAGAATAAATTAAAATGTATAAGTTGTTTATTTCTAGAATTTTCCATTACTATTTTTGGACCGCAGATGACCATAAGTAACTGAAATGTAGTTACTGAAACCACAGAGGTTTCCTGCATACTTTCCCTGAGTACAACACTGCAGTGAAAAGTTTGTTGTCTCTCCTTGTTAGATGTTTGAAGCCAGTTGTTAATCTTTTAAGATATCTGATCTACAATACTGGCAGAAGTAGTAAAAGGTCTGTGAAAATAATTTTGATGAAAACATTCTTTTTTGACAATGCTTCTTTCTAACAATAATGATCTTTGCCTTAGGAACTGGTGTGCTTATGTACATACCAGGTTATCTCCCACAGTCATAGCGGACAACCAGGTCACTTATGTTCCAGCTGGGAGAGGGGCCTGTGGCTGGACCGGGGGATCCTGTCCTCAGAGGTGAGTCATGTTTCTCGAAAATAGCTGCTGCTTACGCCATAGTCACATTCATCTGGGATTAGAGAAAGTTAGCCATCCCAGGCACTAAGTGTAGTAGAACCAGGAGACGGCATCAGACAAGAATAGATGCATGACCCTCGGAAACTTCAAATGCAGACCCTAATATTTGCCTCATATGTGTGCTTTTAGAATCAGATGAGATGATGCCGTGATCTCCTTACTGTGGTGTCTTGTGTATTGTGACTACTCAATGTTAACACTCATGCTTGTTCCTATTGTTATTATCACTATTACTTTTATTGGGTTATCCAGAAAGTTTTGATGTATTTTCCTAAGTTTTTCTATGCAGAAATACAACATGACTTTCCTGATGACCGGTGTTTTATTTTTTTTTTTTTTGGTTTTATTTTTTATATATATTTTTCTGTTACTTTTATTCTGTGACCTGATCATCAGTCTTATCCTCTCGTTCGTTATGAAATATATACATAATTCTGAAGTCTTATTTTATTTTATTTTTTTTTGGAGAGAGTTTTCACTGTAGGGCGCGTGCGCTCGCCCGACAGACAGAGAGAGACAGAAAGCGAGAAATCACCCCCCAGGGGGGATGGTCACGCCGCAATCCCTTCTCCTCCATTCTCCTCTCGGGATCTTGGGCACGCACGCACACGCGCCTGGCGTGAGTTTTAAGCCACCGGGTCCGGGACACGAACCGCGGTCGACTACGTGGGAGTCCAGCGACATAGCCATTACGCTAACTGCTGGTTCCCAAGTCTTATTAATAATATTCTTTTCACACTAGTTCAGAGAGAAGTGTTACTTGGCTTATATTCTAAAATTTGGAAAGCCACTAATTTCAATTATGCACGATGTAGTGGCTAAGCAGAATCTTTTTTGTGGGCATGTGTCTATTTTCCTCAACCATGGTATTTGGTATTTGGTCTTCACTTAAAAAACAACAACAACAACAACAACAAACAAACAGAAAAACTGCACCATTATCCTAAAATGTGGGACTGAGTAATTGATAATTCTCTGAACTCATACACTCAGCAGCTGAGCTGGGGGGGTGTTTCTGAAGAGCCTGCAATAAAAACTAAAGTTGTTATTCAGGCCAGGATGGCTAAGCCTATGCAAATTGCCATGCAAATAAGTCAGGAGTGAATCTGATACAGGGGCAATCTGGAACAGTGCACAGTAAGGATGCATAAAATCAAGGTGTTTCTTAGTCCCTTGAGGGATAGCTAAGGTTCACGGTCCAGAGAGCTAAGCACATCTTAGGGATTTGGGGGAGCTGAGCTCTGGTTCTGCCCTCAGTATTTTACTCACTTTGTGACAATTTCATTGTTACGGTGAGACACAACGAATGCACTGTTAACTCTTTAGTAATGAAAATATTACCATGATAACCTCTGTCATACTTCCCTTCTAGATTCAAGGTGAGTTATTTTTTTTTTCCTTCTCTTTAAGTAAAACAGAAATATGTATCTTTATTCTTCTTTTTTTTTTTTTGGAGAGGTTTTTGCTATAGGACGCATGCGCTCGCCAGACAGACAGAGAGAGACAGAGAGACAGCGAGAAATCACCCCCCAGGGGGATGGCCATGCCGCAATCCCTTCTCCTCCATTCTTCTCTTGGGATCTTAGGCATGCATGCACACATGCACGGTGTGAGTTTTAAGCCACTGGGTCTGGAATGCCAACCACTGTCGACTACATGGGAGTCCAGTGACATAGCCATTACGCTAACTGCTGGTCCCTATATCTTTATTCTCATTACTTACCTTTATATGCCCTTGAATGAGTCTCCATTCATTCACTATTTCAGGACTTCAGCAATACTTGACATGCTTCCCTTTGCTTATGTTGAGCTATCTACAACAGATACTTAGTTTGCCAAAGGAATGTCGAGCTCAACAATAATTACACCAACTGCTTGAATCCACCCCTACAAGCTCTAAAAAGTTCCTTTCTAAACTGCCTTACTTTTTATTTAGTTTTAATTATTGGACTGAAGCTATTTCAGAGTTAATATCAACTATCATTTAAATAAGTAGAGATAAATGATTAGTCTGCTTTCAGAAGTAAAAATAATTTTATAGCTCATTTTACATTGAGAACATCTTCTGATGTACTGAGTTATAATGTAGAGCCTGGTGGTGGCGCAGTGGTAACACAAGTGATCTCACATCAGGAAGGTTTTGGGTTCACAGCCTGGGACCACCAGGGCGCTGAGAACATGCACATGCACATGATATAGGCCAACTAAGACTGAGGTGGGTTACAGCATAAGGACTCATGTCAGGGGTGCCTCTCTCTCTGAGAAAATGAATAAACAAATTTAAAATATATGTGTACAGAATGCCAGCTCCATGACCTGGTGGTTAAGACAGTAAGATCCCACATGACTGACTACACAGTTTGCATCCAAGACCTGGCAGCTTGAGAAACATGCTGGGTGCATGTCTGTGTGTGCCCAAAATCTTAAGAAAAGGGGCAGATGGAGGAGAAAGGACTGTGGCATAATCATTCCCCATAGGGAAGTGATTCATCCTCTCTCTGTGTCCTTCTGTCCCTCTGTGGGGAGTGCACATACCCTCTAGCAAAATAAAAAGAAAGGAAGGAAGGAAGGAGGAAAACCCAAATCTTGGAAAGCCTAGTCTGTTCTATTGCATTTCCTCTCCATGTTCAAGGATTAGTCACGTGGGTGACTGTTGTCTCCACATAGTTATATGTAACAAACTCTAGGATAATAGGTAAACATCCCAACTCTACTACTTTAAGATATGGGACTTTGAACAAGTTATGTTGTATCTCTGTTCTTGCGTTTCTCATCAGCAAATTAGAATAACAATAAAACCATTATAGGATCAGGACCAGCAGTTAGCATAATGGCTATGTTGCTGGACTCTCACATAGTTGACCGCAGTTCGCATCCCGGACCTGGTGGCTTAAACTCACGTTGGGTGCATGTGCGTGCGTGCCCAAGGTCCCAAGAGGAGAATGGAGGAGAAGGGATTGCGGCATGGCCATCCCCTCTGGGGGGTGATTTCTCGCTTTCTATCTCTCTGTCTCTCTCTGTCTGTCTGGCGAGCGCACGCGCCCTATAGCAAAAACCTCTCAAAAAAAAAAAAAACCATTATAGGATCAATGTAAGGATTAAGCCAGATCATATGTACTCATTTCATAGACCCACTAAATAAATATCATTAGCTATTATTAACTAATGAAGTCATGTAGATGAGAATAATACAGCCAAGTTCTACCTATGACTTGCATTCACATACAAAGAGCCTATAATTTAGCACAATTTGCCTATTTTTTGATTGTTGTACTGAAATGTTATAGTTTCTTCATTTCTCTTCTATGGTTTTTATCTCAAGTAATATTTTCTCATGTTCAATCTCTTCTCCCCCCAATCCCCAACTCTCAGAAAAACACTATATGTTAGTAATAGTAACATGTATTATCATTTTAAAACTTGCGAGATGAGACCATGCAGGTTGAAATTGGTAGTAATTAAGCATAATTTCAGTTAGATCACTAATATCCAATTTTTTCCAAGTTGTTCAATGTTGATCTGGAAAAAAATGAAGATCCTATTAACTCTAACAATATGAACAATAATAGAACTAAAGTTATCTTATTGGAATTAAAATAAGTTTCACCATTGATTTAGATGAAACCATTATCCAGAGAAAAGCTGCAATAACTTTGGAAGATAGAGAGATAGGTATCAATTTAAAATATTAAAAAGTGTAATGGTTACTGGCAAACTAAGTCTGGCTGCTTTGTCTTGCAATTGGTGAAATGAGAGGCAGAGGCTAGAGAAGAGAGTTTATTTCTGCAACAGGGAGACAGTCAGCAAGCACCATCAAACCGTCTTGGAAAGAGCAACATGTTCTTGGTATTTAAAGGTTCAAGATGCAAACCAGTGCAAATCATCCTTCACTGCATTCAGTCAGAGTCAATTGCTCTCCCCTGAGTAATTAACCTGATTTCTGTTTTACTTCAAATACCTATTTCGGGTTTCTCATCTGACCATTTCTCAAATAGATCCCACCCCTGATTTAGTACTTGGTCAGATTGTTCTCATTAGAAGCCTTTCTTAATTTCAAAATGGCTGCCGTCCTGCTAAACCTAAAGCTGGCCTGCTTCATAAACACTACCACTTTTTGTAATTTCTCAAGGAATTCTAATTTTGGCAGGAATATTGATGATAGAGATGATGATTATAACAATAGCTGCTAACACTTACTAAATTCTTATGGTATTTCAGGCACTGCTCTAAATGCTTTATATTATTTATTCTAATTGATCATTTGTTGAGAGACAAATTATTTACCCTTCCCCCTATTACTGTCTTGTCTAGATCTCAAAGAATATCAAATCCTGTCTACAGGATGCAACATAAAATTGTGACCTCATTAGACTGGAGATGCTGTCCTGGATTTAGCGGGCCACAATGTCAGCTCAAAGGTATATTCTTCTATTAATTTCATGATAACAATTAGAAGCGTAAACATTCTCAAGAAGAAGCAACTGACTCCAGTGAAGAAAAAAATTGTATTTCCCCTTTTGAGGCCAGGTGAAAGAACATGTAGCCGAACCATCAGGAGGACTTTGACCTTTCTAGAGCTTCCTAAGTTGGTAGCACCCTAAAATGTCAAAGGTTTCCCTTTAACCTATCCCTCCACTTCCATGTGGGTTTTACATAATGAGTAAGTGAAGATTTGACTAAATATACAAATGACACATTTTTAACAATGTGTTATTGAGGCATGCCTTATTAAAGTGTCAGGACTACTGATTTTGTTTAATCTTTAAATAGATTTTTATTAGACGTGACTCTATATAAAAATAAGACCAACTTCTAGTTTAGTTTCAGTTCAGTTATTTGAAATAACATGCATCTGAATGAAATCCAACATTAAAGAATATACAAAGTAACCCATGAATAATTCTCCTTTTTTTTTTTTTAAATCCTAATAGAGCCATTTTTTTCAACTGAGATTTTAAGAATTTTTCTGGTGGCAAGACTGATCAAACACATGGTAACCCACTGTGGCCTAACATCCATGTGACTATTATCTTGCTTTTGGCTTTAAACAGGTCTCCTTTGAAATATAAGATATGGCATCAGCATACATATTTTAAATGTATGAATATTACAAGAAAGGCCATTAGCAGTGGTGGGGAATTCAATCAACAGTGTAAGAGACTGTGATTAAAAATTAATGTAAGTGTGGAGAAACCATTATGATTCACATTAAGGAAAAGAAAATCGTAATAGAAAAGCTCTAGGAATCTTGCAGTTTAGTTAGGGATATTATATATGGTTGGGCTAGCCCAGGCAATGAGTCTGTAGGCAAATTTCACTGTAATGTTATTTGTTATGGGTCTGGCTTGAATTTCAGAGATGTTATAAAAATTCAATACATTTTCAAACTACAGCATGAGCATGTACTGCTTTGATACTAAGGTGAAATCAACTTGTAAAGGAAATATATACTGAAAATATTGGGAAAACAGGTCATTTAGAATATTCTAAAAAGATCCAACTAGAGACCTACTGTCAAAGGACTTCTGATTTCCATGAAGTGCATGAATACACTCAAAATGGTAAAATGTATTTGTTTCTAGTTAGCATTTGGCAAAGGGTTAAAAATCCTGGACAGTATCTAGAATTATGTTTCTTAGGTTTATATTCATCTTCTTCGATGAAGGATATTTTGAGATTATTAAGTCTATTATTCTTTTGTGAAGATTTAAATGTTTGCAGAGTGCTTCTCTAGAGATTTTGGGTGTCGTTACACACCCTATTGCTCATGGTGAGCTGTATGTGGATATGTGGCAGGGAATACAGCCTATAGGTCAAAGAAGTCCTGGGCGCCCACTGAT
>NW_006159556.1:1664563-1721646 GCF_000334495.1 Tupaia belangeri chinensis | reverse complement strand
AATGCCGTGGTTGCATGCTTCATCTTTTCATGCTTCTGAATTGATTCTCAGTTACTGTGGCAGACCACTTACAGACAGGAAGAAAAATAGCATGGAACTTCATCATTATAAATATACACACGAGATATGTAGACTCTTTGACAGTTTGAATATCTACCGGGTACCGTCGTTCTCTCTCTTTTTTTTTTTTTTCAAATAAATAACTATAAGAAACATTTAGCTATATTATAAATATAAATGTGTTATAGAATAAGTACACTTCAAAATGTGAAACAAATATTTTATATCGTTTTAAAATTTAATTCAAGTAGTTTAGCTTTAATTGTTTTATAACAACTTCTATCCTAATTGGAATTATCTGTGGATGTCTTTACTCCTAGATTTATAAATCATCATCTTAATTCTCTTGGAAAAAAAATAAATAGTTCTGATGATGACATTTCATCACTGCGTACGAGGGGGTCTGTGAAAAGTTCATGGCAAATGCATATTATGAAAACACTACTCATGAATTTCTACATTTTTTTGGTCCCCAAATAAACTTGTATTTTAATTTCATGTTTCCATAAACATTTTAATGGCCCCTGGTGTATTGGAACTAATCATATTTCAGGTATCTGCTGAGTACACTGTTGTGGAAGAGTCTCTTTTCTATCAAAGCCTACAGTAGCAATAACATTCTGAGGTCAGATATGCCCGTTGGCAATGTTGTCATTCAATCAGTGTCAGTATCACTTTGATTCCGAGAGAACATTCTGTTGCTCCCTACAATCCTCTGACCATCCTACTCTGTGCTGTTATTGGTGTACGCAAAAACCGCTGAATCTTTTATTGACGCAGTTGATGCTCCAGCTGTATCAAGGGTTGCTGTGTTCCTTTGTCCCTGGAACAGTTCTTCATTATCTCTATTCTGGGGGTATTTTTTGCGCCATTTTCCCTTTTGATACCCACCCAATTACATGCCAAGTCCCCTCCACCCTTTTTATCACATTTTATATATGTGCCAGCAGTCTTTTCTTCTTATATAGGAAAGAAAATGGTCTCATATGTCAAACCAGTCTTTGACAACACTGTCCACACGGTCTCATATGACAAGCTGCCCCAAATATGGCAAGAATAATCAGCTTGGCTGATTCCTTCTTTAAACCTCTTCTGAGCCCTCAAGGGTTTGCAATAACCTGATTATGTAGCTACCATGACAATTACTTCTGTGTTAGTTCCTCAAGAACATCAGCAGATTATGTGATTCACAGAAAATTTGTAAAGAGCTACATAAATTGTACAAATCCCTGCTTTCCCAACAAGTTTCCTCCCTGCAAACTAAATAGATTCTATCATATAAAAATAACAATGTTCTATTAGTTGAGATTGTAGTAAGAGCTTTTAAATGTAACTAAAATATTCATAGATCAGGAATCAATTGGTGTGGCTAGAAATTCAACTATTTTACTTTTTTTCCTTCCATTCATTTTCTCTCTCTCTCTCTCTCTCTCTCTTTTTCTCTCTCTCTCTCCAGCCACAAGCTGTTAGGAGAGCTGAAGAGAGGTTGTGACTCAATCTGGAGGGGGATTTTCCTGTGTCATATTCCACTACATGCTGAATTTTCACACATGCTGTTTAGCTGCAACTCAGATGCTCAAAATACTGGTAGTTATAGTTCTAGATTACTTTATCAAAAATATTATTCACACTACCAAAAAGAAAACAGTTTTTAAAAAGCCTAACTAAGACTTTATTTTAGGTGGGGGAAACATTAAGTTCAACATCAAAAAACAGTTGTAATATAATTTTTGCTTATTATACCCTTTTAGGGATCAGAGTTTTGCTGTCTGAAAAGGAACTGGTCTTGTGATGTGGTATTTAAGACATTTTTTGAAATGTCAGTAGCAGCATACCACTTAAACCTCTTTTATAACATTTGCAATAATGCATCTTTCCAGTAGATGTCTCTAAAATATTCTGAAGTAGAAATAGGATGGCTTGCATAAATGACACAAAGGACAGGGATTTATTTAAGTTCAAATAGTGTTAAATTAGAGGGGATGAAGAAAAACTTCTTTGTAAATCTCTTTTGAAAATCCAGCCTATTTTGGTCAGATCCTGTGTTTAGGGAAAAGGTTTTTACATAAAATGATGTTTTATAAAATCTAATGCTGACACTATAAATGCAGAAAAAGGGTGATCATGAACAGTTATCAAAATAAACTGACCCCTACCATAAGTTAGGAGAATATGACAAATTTTTGGTTTTACAAATGCTGTGAAATAAATCACAAGAGATTTATTGTAGCTCACATTTTAAATATGGGGCTTCTCCATAATGTTATTTTTAAATGTATTTCAAGTTATGTGAGTTAAAATTATAATGTTTAAAAAAGGGAAAATAATATATATTTCTTGTGTTTTTCATATGTGTTTTTCACAGTGGTGGCTAATGACTTCTTTGGGAAAAGACACGCCCTCCTATAAGTCTCTTGCTCAATAAAAAGTTGATGTATTTAAAAAATACCTTAAGTCTACCTTAAGTCTTTGTTCATCTAAACTGTCTACTTCGATATAACCAGTCGTTCTTGGTAAATCTTTATATACACTGAATATTCACCGTGCAGCTATTCACTTGATATTGCAGGATCAGCTGGAAATCTGTCTTGTCAAGACACACAGGGAGATTTTCTGGTTCTAAGGGGAAGAGAGCAAGCATCCTCATTACCGAGTTGCCGTTAATGACTTCCTCCATATGGCTCAAAGGCCTGGAAGGAAGAAAAAAAAACAACTTACAAATAAAACCTGTCTAATTAAAAAAAAAAAGAGAAGAACAAAGAAAAATCACCTAATAAGGAAACTGTTGCTCCTGCTCTTGACACTTGATGACCTTGCTTCTCTAAGTCTTTGATCTACCAAGGTCAGAGTTTCCATTGCAGGGGGAAAAAAAAAAAGTAATTGTGTTGGGAAAAAAGTCCAATTGAAAAAAAACATATTGCAGTTTTAAAAACCTAAAGTCCAGCAAGATCTTTAAATGTTAGTTGACTTAAATAAATTCCCTTCTGTCCCTACGACTATGACATAGAAAGGACTAAGAAAGAGACTTAGAAATCTGCACCCTGTGGAATAAAGCAAAGGTCTGTGTTTAAGTGAAAGAGAAGACAGATTGCTCAGAAAATCTAGAATCTGTCTGTGGCAGTCCTTGTGGTAGAGAATACATCTGGGGAGACAGAAAGATTGCTAAATGAAAAAATAAAAGAGCATCGATCAACCAAGCTCTTTATCACAGCAGAGTAACCGACTCCTCTGTCAGAGATCCTATCTGCTCTTTGCTGTGCTGGTTAAATCCTGTGCAATAAATTGGGATGAATGCAAGTATTGAACTCCAGTCAACAAACAGAGGGAGGAAAAGATAACATAACTATTGAATTTGTAAAACAGGCATTTCAAGTTTTTAACAGTCTTGGCAGGGACCCGATCCAATGAATTTCAGAGCAGAGAGGTTCATGTGACAATGGGATCAAGGTTCTTTATGTAATGCTTAAGAGTTATTTCTTTTACAGGGGAGAACAATTTCCTCACCTAGTTTCTGCAAACCAACTAATTGAACATAACTACAGTTAAGAATAAATGGGAAGCTTTATGTACATCTATGGATGCAGTTGGATTAGTTTTTGTCATTCAGTATTTTAAAGTATTTTCCAGTTACATGTTCTTTCAAATCTGATTGTTCAATACCTTAAAAGTATGGAAAAAGTTTAGTTTTTCTCATTATATTCAATACATTTATATATCTACATAATAAGGGCTGAATCATCAAAGATTAAGTGTGGCAAAAGAACTAGACTTTTACTCAATACTCCTATGTGTTCTATTTTTACTGCTCAGTTTCTTTTTCTGACAGTTTTCTTTATTTAGCTTTTCCTTTCCCTCATGTCGTTGGTGATAATTTTTTTTTCTTATGTTTTAAATTTCTACCTTGAATCATATTTTCTCTTGCACATTATTTTCTATCGTGTTCAGTGCAATAGCATTTTTCTTGTTTATATGAATAATATTGAGTGGAAATTCTTTTAACATCCAGGTCAATAGAACATTAGTCTTTGGGGACCAGCAGATAGCTTAATGTTTATGTTCCTGAACTCCCACATAGTCGACCCTGGTTTAAGTCCCAGACCTGGTGGCTTGAAACTCATACCAGGTGCATGTGTGTGCCTGCCCAAAATCCTAAGAGAAAAATGGAGGAGAAGAGATTGCAGCATGGCCTCCCTTTAGGGGTGATTTCTTGCTTTCTGTCTCTCTGTCTCTGTTTCTCCAGAGAGTTCACATGCCCTATAACAAAAATTTCTCAAAAAAAAAATTAGTCTTTGATGGTTTTCATTTGCCTTCTAGTTTTGGCACTTTACCTCCTGTCTAGGTTTGCCTTTACTTTTTGAGTGTTCAAGACCCTCCCTGGGTCTGTATAGCACAGAGAGAACTACAGTTTAATTTTAGATTCAAGTCTCAAACAGAATCCCAAAGAACTTAAAATACTTCCCACCTCTGAGTGTGTTGCATGTGTGTGTGAGAGAGAAAGGGAGATGGAGGGGAGAGGGGAAGTAAGAAAGACTTTGCTTTGCCTATCCTTAAAGCACACTAAGTGAAATATATAATCTTCATATTAAATATATAACATGCAATTCTTTGTAAAGAGTGAAACAAAGTGAATTAATTTCATCAGAATGTAGTATACTTTAAATAAAACTTGCCTATTTATAGTAAAACTTTAAGAAAATATTTTGAATCTCTGGAAATCAACTCTATGTAAAAATGCTTTTGTGATTTTTACCGAGCTCATTTCTCTTCTGGCTGAAAGTACCCAGACCATCTGCCTCTTGATTATGAGGATAGAATGGGGATTCAGATTCAAGCATTTAACAAGTAATTTAGTAATAACAACTAAAGTATAAGTCAATATATAAATAAAAAATTAAGAATGCATTAATTTTCACATGTTTAACACATATATTTTATGAGACTTCAAAAAGTTCATGGAAAATAGAATTAAAATACAAGCTTATTTTCATATAGAAAATTGAAATTCATACATTTTTTCATACTATGCATTTTCTTTACATTTTTTTTTTTATTGCCAGAGGATACTCACCAGAGAAACAGAGAGAAAGGAAGAGGGAGAAAGCCCTTCTCTGTGGGGCATGATCATGCCACAATTCTTTTTTAATTTATCCACTCCATTAGTATTTTTGGTATATATGTATGTGTTTTTCCAAGCTTTCAGAGCCAGGATTTAAACCACATAGTCAGCCATATGGAATTTGACTCCTTTAACCACTAGGCCATGGGACTGGCTTAAAAACACGCACTACCATTAACTTTCTGAAGACCTCACATACAATGTAAAATGACTTACCAAGTAATATAAATCATAACACAAATCATCCATATTCTAAAAATTTCTAGGCAATTTATTGATTTTTATAAATTATGGGTTTGTTTTTTCTAAGTGATGTTTCAATAAGAGAAATGAGTTAATGGAGGGAATTGCCTTAAACTCCTTTAAAGAATCCCCATCAGATTTAGAGCCTTTGGGTGACATGAGGTCTCAATAAGTTGACAATTGCTACTCACACCAACAATATCATCCTGATGAATTATGTATTCACTCTACTGAAGTAAAAGTGATTTATTTTTTCCAGCTCCTGGTATGTTTATTTTTGAATGTTCAATATCTTATTACCAAAATCATAAATATTGTGTAGGAATGTTCTATTTAATCAATATCTAGAGTTTTGTGAATATCATTTGGCCAAATTCAAAGCAACAGTAATAAAGAAACCTTTGGCGCCATTTCAACAATTTTAACAGCATCTTCACCAGGAGTAGATTCCATCTCAAGAAAGACTTTCTTTGCTCATCTGGGTTGATGGAAGTAACCAACTTTGCAGAAATAATAATTAATGCAGTTTATTTCTAAGCACAAATATGTGTGACCGAGGCCCAGAGAAGAGGAAACATGCCTTTCTCAGGGTGATCAGATACAGGGGTTCCTTTTATTTGATACTGAGAGTGAGAGCTAAGGTTGAGAATTTAGTAAAATGGGTTCTTTCATTGGTCTGACCCAAAAAGGCGGAGTATCTGGAAGCAGGGGCTTATAGCTTATAGATGGGTTTTACACTTTTTATACTGGTGATTGGAAAGGGAGGTCTATTTTGGGAAGGCATCAGCAAAGAATGTACTGTAGCAGAGATATGAGGCTTGTGCATATCACAAGATACTGTCCCAAGGACAAGATGTAGGAAGCATTCAGGTTTTCATTTCTTTTACTTTTAACAAATCATGCCAGAAGGCATGTGCACTTGCCAGAGACAGACAGAAAGACAAGGAGAGAGAAAAACCTCTAACTCTTTTTTCCATTCCTCCTCCTGTCAGGATTTTGGGCATGCATACACATATACCCAGCATGTATTTCCAGCTTCTGGGATTGGGACTGGGGCTCAGATTCTATTCATAGGATCTGGCTCCCTTAACCTCTGCACTACAGGGCCAAACCAACAGTTTGCCCTCATTAACAGGAGTGTTGTTAAAAATTTGTGAAGATCAACTATTGGGTTGCACTTTTTTGTTTTGTTTTGTTTTGTTTTGTTTTGTTTTTTAAGAGAGTTTTTTGCTTGTTTTGTTTTTGTTTTGTTTTGTTTTGTTTTTCCTGCTATACAGTTCATGTACTTGCTAGAGAGACAGAGAGATAGGAAGCTAGAAATTCCCCCCCCCAAGGGAGGATGGCCACATTGCAATCCCTTCTCCTCCAGTCTCCTTTTGGTATTTTGAGCACGCACACACATGTGCCCAGTGTGAGTTTTAAGCCACCGGGTTTGGGACTAGAACCACGGTCAATTACATGGGAGTCCAGCAACATAACCATTATGCCATCTGCTGGTCTCAGATTGCAGTTTTAATATAAAAATTTCTGGTATTTTCTGCTTTACAATAATTAATTATTAGAATTAGAATACTTTGTAATTTATTCGAAATTTGTGGTTCTTCACCAAGGCCATGCACAAAAATCATCTGTAAAGTTTTAAAAATATACACACATGGGAGCAGCAGGTGGCATAGTGATTAAGGTGTTGTTCTCCCACATGGCCAACTGTGGTTCAGGTCGCTGGCCCGGCAGCTTGAAACTAACACCAAGTGTGTGTGCATTTATGCACAAAATTCTAGGAGGAGATTGAAGGAGAGGAGATTGTGGGTTAGTCATAACCCCTGGGGGGTGATTTCTCACTTTCTCTCATCTGACTTTCTCTGTCTCCCTGGAGAGCTTACACACTCTATAGCAAAAATCTCTGTCCTGCAAAAAATATATATAAACACACACACACACACACACACACACACACAGACACACAGGTCTCATTCCAGAATAGACTTACTGGATATGAATTGCATAGGGGAAAATGATAAGAAAATGGGCAAATTAAATATTTCAAAGTCTACAAGTGCTTTGAAAACTCAGTATTCAAAAGAGCTGTAAAAACAAAATGTAATATATGTTAAAATGAGTGATAAAGAACTAGCCCCTTTGCACAGCACTAAGTACTGAGCATAGGGAACTGGGGTCTACAGAGTGGACCCCAGTTCAAATCCCACCCTAATGGCTTGAAAAACACATGCCACACACATGTACCTGCATGCTCCAAATCCTGAGAGAATGAAGAAATGGAGGAGAAAGGATTGCAGCATGAACACAAGCCTTTGGAGGGGGTGCTTTCTTTTTTTCTCTCTCTCTGGCAAGCACACACCCTCTGACAATGAAAAAAAAAATAGCGTTAGGAAATGAAAGTTGAATAGAAACTTTGTGTAGTACAAAACAATATAGTCTTTGTTTTTGGGATTATATAATTATGCTTTGCTTCCTGATAAGGTATCTGCAGTGTACCATATTTGAATGGTGCCTTTAAGTGCACCATCTGATTTTATTCCTATGATACAGCTCAGAAAAGTAAGGAGTAAGAAAATGAAAAGACATTGTTCATCCTGTAATATCTACTGTTTTCACCCCTGAACACTTGCAAGTTTGTGTTCCAAACACTCTTCTATTGCTAAGAGAAATGGTCAGGTAATTATAATAAATATAAACATAAAAAGTGATAGAAAATTCATTTAATAGGTGTATTTTTATTAATTAGTTTGAATTTAGGCTGTAAGAACATCATTGCTAGGACTTTGCCAAAGATTAACAATCTTTTTTTCACCTACTCCGGACCCCAGATAATTACTCTTCTCCTCAAGCTGCAGATTGTTTTTTTCCACCAAGAAATAAATTTAAAAATTACACAAGACTTTATATAATGTGGCAGGGAGGAGGGGAAGAAACAGCATCAGAAGAAAAACCTTGGATATACTATAGATGGAAATGTATTAATTTAGTTCAATGCCCTGAGTAAAAGCAAAATTTAATCTAACAATAGAGACAACAAAATGAGTGTCAAATCTTTAAGAGTAGATTTATTTTGTTAGAATTTCTTTGTTTCTGAAATTCCCTGACTTACTAGGTTGATCCCTTTGAGATGTGCCTATAATAGTTTATTTCTACTTTTAGCGCAGTTGAGACTACGTGTTTCTTAAATACCTGAGATCAACCCACCTAAGTGGCACTATTAATTAAATGACTGTGTTTTTTTTCAATAAGGACCTGTGGCTTTCTTTTATTTCCAGGCAATCACCAGTTTGAAATTGTGTTGTTAAACAACCAACCTTTGTGGAAGTCCACTTAAAAGGCTGCTGTAGCTTTCACCACAGTGGATTTTAAAGTCCCCTCAATTATGCAAGCAGTTTACATCTGCTAGTTGACATAGCTCCCCCGACAAACTGCTGTCCATTTTCGCCTAAGAAGCCCTGAATAATTTCATTTTTTTTCCATGTAGAATTAGAACCCTGCATTTCCGACTCCAGTGGTGTCAGATCACTCTCTAGACGGGGGTGGAGCAGGTGACTCTGCAATCATTCCAGACCATCATGCTTCAGTACACAGGAAAATGAATGCCAGCCACATGATTGCCCAGGACTGGAAAAATGAGGCAGCCCCAATGCTTAACTCTCTCTCCTCTCTTTTTGATTCCATCTAGCCCAGGAACAGCAGCAGTTGATACACAGCAACCAGGCCGAAAGTCATGCGTTTATTGGCAGAGAGACAGCTGAGCAGCAGCAGCAACAGCAACAGCAGCAGCAGCAGCAGCAGCAGCAGCAAGACTGTGGGGACGTTGTTAAAAATTTGTGAAGATCAACTATTGGGTTGCACTTTTTTGTTTTGTTTTGTTTTGTTTTGTTTTGTTTTTTAAGAGAGTTTTTTGCTTGTTTTGTTTTTGTTTTGTTTTGTTTTGTTTTTCCTGCTATACAGTTCATGTACTTGCTAGAGAGACAGAGAGATAGTAAGCTAGAAATTACCCCCCCCAAGGGAGGATGGCCACATTGCAATCCCTTCTCCTCCAGTCTCCTTTTGGTATTTTGAGCACGCACACACATGTGCCCAGTGTGAGTTTTAAGCCACCGGGTTTGGGACTAGAACCACGGTCAATTACATGGGAGTCCAGCAACATAACCATTATGCCATCTGCTGGTCTCAGATTGCAGTTTTAATATAAAAATTTCTGGTATTTTCTGCTTTACAATAATTAATTATTAGAATTAGAATACTTTGTAATTTATTCGAAATTTGTGGTTCTTCACCAAGGCCATGCACAAAAATCATCTGTAAAGTTTTAAAAATATACACACATGGGAGCAGCAGGTGGCATAGTGATTAAGGTGTTGTTCTCCCACATGGCCAACTGTGGTTCAGGTCGCTGGCCCGGCAGCTTGAAACTAACACCAAGTGTGTGTGCATTTATGCACAAAATTCTAGGAGGAGATTGAAGGAGAGGAGATTGTGGGTTAGTCATAACCCCTGGGGGGTGATTTCTCACTTTCTCTCATCTGACTTTCTCTGTCTCCCTGGAGAGCTTACACACTCTATAGCAAAAATCTCTGTCCTGCAAAAAATATATATAAACACACACACACACACACACACACACACACAGACACACAGGTCTCATTCCAGAATAGACTTACTGGATATGAATTGCATAGGGGAAAATGATAAGAAAATGGGCAAATTAAATATTTCAAAGTCTACAAGTGCTTTGAAAACTCAGTATTCAAAAGAGCTGTAAAAACAAAATGTAATATATGTTAAAATGAGTGATAAAGAACTAGCCCCTTTGCACAGCACTAAGTACTGAGCATAGGGAACTGGGGTCTACAGAGTGGACCCCAGTTCAAATCCCACCCTAATGGCTTGAAAAACACATGCCACACACATGTACCTGCATGCTCCAAATCCTGAGAGAATGAAGAAATGGAGGAGAAAGGATTGCAGCATGAACACAAGCCTTTGGAGGGGGTGCTTTCTTTTTTTCTCTCTCTCTGGCAAGCACACACCCTCTGACAATGAAAAAAAAAATAGCGTTAGGAAATGAAAGTTGAATAGAAACTTTGTGTAGTACAAAACAATATAGTCTTTGTTTTTGGGATTATATAATTATGCTTTGCTTCCTGATAAGGTATCTGCAGTGTACCATATTTGAATGGTGCCTTTAAGTGCACCATCTGATTTTATTCCTATGATACAGCTCAGAAAAGTAAGGAGTAAGAAAATGAAAAGACATTGTTCATCCTGTAATATCTACTGTTTTCACCCCTGAACACTTGCAAGTTTGTGTTCCAAACACTCTTCTATTGCTAAGAGAAATGGTCAGGTAATTATAATAAATATAAACATAAAAAGTGATAGAAAATTCATTTAATAGGTGTATTTTTATTAATTAGTTTGAATTTAGGCTGTAAGAACATCATTGCTAGGACTTTGCCAAAGATTAACAATCTTTTTTTCACCTACTCCGGACCCCAGATAATTACTCTTCTCCTCAAGCTGCAGATTGTTTTTTTCCACCAAGAAATAAATTTAAAAATTACACAAGACTTTATATAATGTGGCAGGGAGGAGGGGAAGAAACAGCATCAGAAGAAAAACCTTGGATATACTATAGATGGAAATGTATTAATTTAGTTCAATGCCCTGAGTAAAAGCAAAATTTAATCTAACAATAGAGACAACAAAATGAGTGTCAAATCTTTAAGAGTAGATTTATTTTGTTAGAATTTCTTTGTTTCTGAAATTCCCTGACTTACTAGGTTGATCCCTTTGAGATGTGCCTATAATAGTTTATTTCTACTTTTAGCGCAGTTGAGACTACGTGTTTCTTAAATACCTGAGATCAACCCACCTAAGTGGCACTATTAATTAAATGACTGTGTTTTTTTTCAATAAGGACCTGTGGCTTTCTTTTATTTCCAGGCAATCACCAGTTTGAAATTGTGTTGTTAAACAACCAACCTTTGTGGAAGTCCACTTAAAAGGCTGCTGTAGCTTTCACCACAGTGGATTTTAAAGTCCCCTCAATTATGCAAGCAGTTTACATCTGCTAGTTGACATAGCTCCCCCGACAAACTGCTGTCCATTTTCGCCTAAGAAGCCCTGAATAATTTCATTTTTTTTCCATGTAGAATTAGAACCCTGCATTTCCGACTCCAGTGGTGTCAGATCACTCTCTAGACGGGGGTGGAGCAGGTGACTCTGCAATCATTCCAGACCATCATGCTTCAGTACACAGGAAAATGAATGCCAGCCACATGATTGCCCAGGACTGGAAAAATGAGGCAGCCCCAATGCTTAACTCTCTCTCCTCTCTTTTTGATTCCATCTAGCCCAGGAACAGCAGCAGTTGATACACAGCAACCAGGCCGAAAGTCATGCGTTTATTGGCAGAGAGACAGCTGAGCAGCAGCAGCAACAGCAACAGCAGCAGCAGCAGCAGCAGCAGCAGCAAGACTGTGGTGACCCAGGTCGTAGACTGTGATTGCTATCATCTCTAACCCAATTATGGTCAACACTGTTTATTACAACTTCCAAATGAGGAATCTGCTGACTGTCATGTGTTTGATGGTTGCATATTAACATACCTCCCAATCCTTTCCTACGGGTGTTGGATGTTGGGAGAAACTAGATGAGCTGGGGTGGGGGGGGTGTCCCAGGACAATGAACAATCCTGGAAGCATATGTGCAACACAGAAGGGGAATAAAAATGCTGGGTTGTAAACACATCACGGGTTACCAAAATACAGCCTAAGTTTTGTCCTCCAGGCAGTGCTATCATGAAAGAATCTTGACATAGGAGAAATAGCTTGATCATTTTAAGGGAGCTGAGAAGGCTTTCTTCCATTGCTTGATAAGAGATCACCAATGGGTGTTGATGACAAACAAGAAAAATAACTATGACAAAGAATCAACAAGAACCTCATGATCCAAAATTGACATGTCATACATTTTCCCATCTTTCTTTTTTTTAGAGGTATTTTTGCTATAAGGCACATGCACTTGTCAGAGAGACAGAGGGAAACAGATAGACAGAAAGCAACAAATCACCCGCAGGGGGAATGACCATGCTGCAATCCCTTCTCCTCCATTCTCCTCTCAGAATTTTGGGCATGCATGCACATGTGCTCAGCATAAGTTTTAACCTGCCAGGTCTGGGACTTGAACAGTGGTTGACTGTAGGAGTTCAGCGATGTAACCACTATGCCATCTGCTGGTCCTGACATTCCCATCTTTCTAACCATAAAGGTTTAGCTGTTTCTTCTAGGCTTAACTTTAGCTCTTAGAGGCATTAAGTTTGGTTACTGCTAAAAGCCTCTCTTCACTCTTTAGTATGGATCTAGTCTCATTTATTCTCCCATAAGTGAGAAATGTGACTTATGGGGTTCTCTTTAAGAATGCAGGAGAATATGCCCCATGGAAATTGTACTCTAATTTATTTAAGAGATTGGAATTTGGTGTCTAGAAAATACCATAAAATCCTTGAATTATTGAAGTACATGCTTAAAGGGATAAAAAGTATCATTGTTATATAAAGTGATACAGACTAAATTCTGAATCCCTTTATCTCTCAATAAAGAATACCTACATCAAAAATGAAATTCTCAGGTTATTGCTACAACTACTTACATATTCACAACTACATATTTAATACTAGGTCATTGAATTTGAAAGCAGATGAGCCATTAGCTCTTTAACCTCAACCAAGTTGGTATTTTGATCCTCAGTTTCTCCATCTATTGAGAGTCTAATAATAACTCTTTGAATAATAATTAAAAAAAGACTGAAAATTCTTGGTAAAGTGAAAACAGTTTAGAACTTTATTATAATAGTTTTAAAAAATTCTACCCTGAAGTAGTCTTAAAATTCAGGTTGCCATTTTCTAAGTGAATGTAGTTTATATATTTAAATATATTAATGCAACATGGTTTATTTAAATTGCTTTTAAACCTATCATGAGATTTAAGTGGTTTTAAATATATGTTTTTAATGGTTCCAATTTTCTCTCTTTCTACATGCAGCAGTGATGCAAAAAATAACCAACCAGATGGATCACCAGGCAGTGAAATTGACTCTTCTGCAGAAGAATATAGACAATATCTCTTTGGCTCTAGATGATGTAAGAAACACATACTCCTCCCTTGAAAGGAAAATCAGTGAAGATAAAGGCAGGGAATTTCAATCTTTTCTAAAAGGTAAAAATAAAATTACTTATTCATTCAGTTACGACTTAGGCAAATGATTCAGTTATGTTTTCTCATCACATTGAGATCTTTGCTTTTGATGAGGTGGCATGCAAACCTAATGCAGGCATCTTCTTGAAAGAAATATTTTTAAATCACTCAGCTCCTGAAATATTTGAAATATCCAAAATTTTTTACTAGATATCCATACATTTGACGGAATATTCCATCTGATTGATGGGCATTAGCTACCTAGATACAGTTTAATTTGCATTAATTTACAGTTAAAATGAGCCATTCTTAATTTATTTCTATTGTGGTGTCTAGTTCAAGAATAAAGATGAGGGAACCAGCAGTTAGCGTAATGCTATGTCGCTGGATTCCCATGTAGTCGACCGCAGTTCGCGTCCCGGACCCGGTGGCTTAGAACTCACGCCGGGCATGTGTGCATGCGTGCCCAAGATCCCAAGAGGAGAATGAAGGAGAAGGGATTGCGGCGTGACCATCCTCCCTGGGGGGGTGATTTCTCGCTTTCTGTCTCTCTGTCTCTCTCTGTCTGGCGAGCGCACGCGCCCTATAGCGAAAAAAAAAAAACCTTTCAAAAAAAGAATAAAGATGAGAGTAAGGGATGATTATCGAGGCAACTTGATAGATGTCTCAATATTATTGGTGTAGATTCTGAGGATAAACCCTGAAGTACATTATTACTCAGGAATTAGCTAGGTCATGGTGTATAATCAAGAAAATATATCCAAAAAACATCTCAGTTCAGAGACATTATTTCTTTATAGATGTAAATAAACTTCACCTGAACGTTGTACCATTAAAACTATAGGCTTAAAATCAGGCTGTATTCCTTTCCTGAGGCTTTATGAAATAATCTATTTCCTGCTAATTTGAGATGTTGGAAGAATTTATTTTCTTGTAGTTGTAGGATTAAAGTCAATATTTTCTTGATAGCTGTAAACCGAGGCCAGCTCCCAGCTTGTAGAAGCCACTGCATGCCCTGGCTCATGGTTTTCTTTATTCATCTTCAAAGTCAGCAACAGTGTATTGAGTCCTCCTTACATCTCCTCAACCTACTCTTCTGACTCCCTCTTACCTGGATAATTAGGAAAAAATCTCTTCTCAAAATTACTTTAATCACATTTCCCAACTCCTTTTTGCCATGTGAGGTCATATATTTACGGGTATTGGGAACTAGAGTGTGGACATCTTGGGGAAGAGAGGTGTATCCATTCTGCCTACCACAGAGATGTATAGATAGTGAATAATTGCAATGATCGTGTCATGCACAGGGTACAATGGGACTATTTGAGACTTGAAATAAATCCAGTCTAAGGGAATCAGAGAATGCTTCTAGGAGGAGAACCCATAGCAACTGATGAATAAGTCAGGAGATAACCAGGCAAAGGGGTTTCAGATAGAGCTTGGATGTTCCAGGCAAGTAGTTTAGTTACTAATAATGTCCCAAATCATTGTGTTTATTGCATGTTTCCAAGTCTGGGGATTAGTGTTATCTTTCATTTTGCTTTATTCATAAGAAGACATTCACTGTATAACCCCATTTCTATTATTCATAAGTTGGTTTTTTTTTTCCTATTATAGTTCACAGATAAGAAAGATAATAGGTAGAGATTTGACATATCAGCCACCAGCACAAACATTTTCATAGCTCAACACCAATCAAGCTTTTTCTCCATGTAAATTATTGGTTGCTATTCAGTCACTGAAAGGAGGATCGTGACCTACATGTCCATTATGGTCCCAAACTCACTATGCCAAGCTTGGGAAAGCCACATTTTCCCCATGAAGCTGCAATGTGGGGAAGATGACCAATAGAAACTGTCCATAATTGACTCTAACCATCTGAAAGAACTCCTTTAGCAAAATTTGGTTATCCTGCCCTGAGAGAATTAGGTCTGTCAACTGTTTTGTGTGACCTACTAACCTACTAAGAAAAATTATGGCACTGACACAGAAAAAAACACACAGCACAGCAACAGCAATAACAAGGAAATTCCCTCCTCAGTGGGAGGGATTAATTGCACCCTAAGCACAGTCATTAATTATGAGAAGCAGAGCGCTTGTAGCTAATGAATATCTTACAGGTAACAAAAACTAAGCCCACCCCCGAGGTAGTGTGCTTGTCTACCAAACCACGGCCGCCTCCCATATTTACTCTATATCCAAGGTACAAAACACCGCCTCATCTGCCAGTAGCCATGGAAACTGTTGAAAATCAAATAAATGTCTCAACTCCATAAAAGCCATCTGAATGTATGTAAAGGCCATGTATTCACAACCATAGAGGGCATGCCGAAGTGTGTGGTACTAAATGCATCTGTTACGTCACCAAATACAAAGTCATCTTTTAAAAAAATTAGGAGCAGATGTCACTTGAAACCGAATCAAATAAAATTAAAATGATGTGCCCACTGAGTAACACAGAGCACTTTGACATCTTTGGGAAGTCAGATTCTTGCACAGATGTTTCATTAATAACAACTTATAGAAATGTTATTTGAAACGCTCTTTATTCCAAAACAAATTTGGAAGCTAGTAATCGGTTTGATATCTTTTCAAGCACTGCTGTGACTTTATTCATTCTCCAGTATAATTTTCTATAAAAATTCTTATGCATAATTTCTGAAATAGTTCATCTTTTTAATTTTCATGTTTTTGCTAATTATTTTGCTTACAAAATAGAGATGTGTAGAGACTCACTTTTTATGCTTTACCCACCTTTCTTGAGTAGGTTCCATAGTAACCATAACTATTTGGCAATATCCCATAGTAAAGACTCTTCTCTTTTAAATGCTTTGTATTATGTTGCCTGAATTTTATTTTATATTATAGTCATTGGCTATATTTTTACTATGAATGAACATATATTCTATTTAAGTGTGCTTCATAGCTAGATACTATAAATACACCTCAATGCAACAGGTTTTGGGGTTGTTGGTGTTGTATTGTATGTTTTAAAATACCCACTCTTGTTCTAAGTAGTTCTGCATAGTTTAGTACCCCTCTCCTTTTATTGTTTATTCTGTTTTTTTTTTTAATATTACATTTAGATCTACTGCAGTCTTAATTTATGAACAGCCTATACTTTTCATATTTTATTTTACTTTTGTAAGTCTATACTTTTTAATATGGGAGATATTAGTGTGTGTTTCATTAGGGGAAAGCTTCCTCTTTTCATTGGTAAAAAATCAATGTCATATTATGGCAATTAGGTAGGTCTTGAATTCTTGTTTTTATCTGAGCTTAATTTAGTTTTGGAATTCTCAAATCTCTCATTATTATTTTACTTTTACTATAAATCTTTGTTATATCTTCTGAATATTATATCACATTTTTTCTGATTAGGAATCTCATTATGATACTTCTCTAGTTAATTTTTTAATCTTTATAACCTCAAAGTATAAGCTCTATAAGCTATTAGAACCCTAATAACATAGTTAAGAGCGAATACCAGTTATTGTTTATTAAGGCAGACAACCCCAAACTCTTTAGTTTCATTCAAGACTAAAACTAGATCTAGAATTATTGCATATGAAAGTCAGAATAGTTTCTTCATGTCTGCTGTCTCTAGACTCTTACGTTCTAGTGTGTTCCATATTGCAACTGATATCTCATCTCAGACTTACCGTTACAAAAGTGACTGCCTTCTCTGTACTGTAGTAATTCTTTTCTTAAAAGAATTGGGGCCAGCAAATGGCATAATGGCTATGTCACTGGGCTCAACCACAGTTCAAGTCCTGGATCTGGTGGCTTAGGTTCATGCCTGCTGTGCACGTGTGTGTGTGTGTGTGTGTGCCTAAGATCCCAAGAGGAGAATGGAGAAGGGATGTGATGTGGCCATCCCTCCGGAGGGTGATTTCTCACTTTCTGTCTCTCTGTCTCTCTCTCTTGCTGGTGAGTGCACACACCCTATAGCAAAAACCTCTCCAAAAAAATTATTTTATTTTATTTCTTATCTTTTTTTTTTTTGGAGAGGTTTTTGCTTTAGGGTGCGTGTGCTTGCCAGACAGAGAGAGACAGAGAGACAAAAAACGAGAAATCACTCTCCAGGGGGTTATGGCCACACTGCAATCCCTTCTCCTCCATTCTCCTCTCGGGATCTTGGGCACACACGCACACACGCCCAGTGTGAGTTTTAAGCCACCGGGTCCGGGACGCAAACTGCGGTTGACTACGTGGGAGTCCAGCGACATAGCCATTACGCTAACTGCTGGTCCCTTCTTATCATTATTTTTTCATTTGACCAGAGAGAGACAAAGAGAGAGAGGGAAAGTGAGAAAGGAAGCCACCAGATCCAGAACGCTAACCAAGGGAATTCAGCTCCTTAAACACCACACCACCTGCCAGTCCCTATAATAACTCTTAAAGTTTCATAAATAAATGTAGTCAAAAAGTATTTTCATTATTACATGTTGTTAGTGTTTTGTTTCAAATGTTTTATCTTACTAGGGATAATCTAAAAAAATTATATAGTTAAAATTGCATATAATTTATTATTGTTTAATTTGTTTTTCCTTAGGTCTAAAATCCAAAAGTGTTAATGATTTGATAAAGGACATAGTAAGAGTACAATTTAAAATTTTCCAAAGTGACATGGAAGAGACTGTGGCACAGCTTTTTAAGACTGTATCAAGTCTATCTAAGGACCTCGAAAACACCAGGCAAATCATTCGGCAAGTTAATGAGTCTGTGGTTTCAATAGCAGTCCAGCAAAAGTCTGTTTTAATGCAAGAAAACAGGCCCTCTTTGATGGATATAGTGGATCTAAAGAATAGCATTGTGAATGTAAGGGAAGAAATGATTTTTACATGTGAGAAGCCCGTTAAAGAACTGGAAGCCAAACAGGCCCACTTAGAAAGTGCTCTAGAAACAGAACGTTCAAGGAACACTTTTTATTATGAATCCTTCAATGAGACTCTTTCTAGAATGAAGGAAGTACATGAACAGCTTTGGTCAACTGAACATGGCTCAGACTGGAAGAATGTTTCAGTTGCTGCATTGGTTACCAATAATGTCACCAAGTCCATGTCTACTCTGCATGAGAATATAAAGAAGCAGGGTTTGATGATGCTGCAAATGTCCAGTGATTTGCATATCCAAAACAGCAAGATTAATAATCTCACCCTTACTTTGGAGAAGGAGAAAGAATCTGTCAGGGGCGAATGTGAAGACATGTTATCTAAGTGCAGAAATGATTTTAAATTTCAACTTAAGGACACAGAAGAAAATATCCATGTGTTAAATCAAACATTAGCTGAGGTCCTCTTCCCAATGGACGATAAGATGGATAAAATGAATGAGCAACTAAATGATTTGACTTATGATATGGAGATCCTTCAACCCTTGCTTGAGCAGGGAGCAGCTCTTAAGCAGACAATGACACAGGACCAAACAAAGGAAGCAGTAGTCACAAGGAAAAAGGTGGAAAATCTGACCAGTGCTGTCAATAGTCTAAATGTTCTTATCAAAGAACTTACAAAAAGATACAACTTACTTAGAAGCGAGGCCCAGAAGCGTGATGACACCTTAGAAAGACGCATCAATGACCATGCCTTAGAAATGGAAGATGGCCTGAATAAGACTATGACTATCATAAACAATGCCATTGATTTCATTCAGGATAATTATGTGCTGAAAGAAACCTTCAATGCTATAAAGTACAATCTTGAGGTTCATCATAAATGTTCCTCAAATATGCAAACTGTTTTGGCATTTATTCCTCAGTTCCAACGTTTGAATGATTCTATTCAGATGTTAATCAATGACAATCAGAAATACAATTTGGTTTTACAAGTTGCCAAGGCCCTTGCAGATATTCCTGAAGATCAGAAACTAAGTCTGTCCAATTTTCAGAAGATTTATCAAATGTTCAATGAAACCACTTCCCAAGTGACAAAATACCAGAAAGACATGAGTGATTTAGAAGAAAAAGTATTCTCAGCCACTAGGAGTTCTGAACATTTTGAAACTCGGTTGCAAGGCATTGAAGCTAAAATGACCCAGATTCTCATACCTTATTATATTTCACTGAAAAAAGGCAGTGCGGCTACAAGTGAGAGAGACCAAGCTCTTCAACTGCAGGTATTAAATTCCAGATTTAAGGCACTGGAAGCTAAATCCATTCATCTTTCAATTAACTTCTCTTTGCTTAACAAAACTGTCAATGAAGTTTTAACGCTGTGTCATAATGCCTCTACAAGTATATCTGAGCTGAATGCTACCTTTCCTAGGTGGGTAAAAGATTCCCTGCCAGAGAGTCAACTTCTTCCAAAAGGACTGACAGAATATGTAGGATCAATCATTGAAATAAAAACTCAAGCTGCTCTATCTAATTTAACTTGGTATATAGATCGATCGTTGTCTGATAGTCTGGCAAATGTTGTTAAGTCTCAAAAGCAAGTAAAATCCTTGCTGAAGAAACCAAATACACTGAAGAGACCAACAGTGAATCTTACCACTATCCTTATAGGCCGGACTCAGAGAAACACAGATAATGTTATCTACCCTGGTAAGTTATTACTGAAAAGTAAATTTTAATTTATCTTTTTTACCGAAATGATATTTAGTATATCTTTATAGTTCAGCAAGACCATAAAATGTAAAAGGTGCTTAGTTGAACTTGAGTAGATAGTCAAGGAATGAAAAGGTCATTGACTTGTCATTTAAATCTTAATATATCCTGTGGAAATAGCATCAATACAAAAAATTACATCTAATGCAAATACTTATCAACATGCTTTTAGACTGTTTCTGCCCAGACTTCTATAAAACAATCAAATGTGCTCCTATGGAATAATTTTTCTCTATGTAAGTAATTAAAGCTATCAGACGATGAGTTCCATGATAAGTAAGACCAGCGGGATTCACTGGCTTACTTCACAATGTCTGGTATGCAATAGGAATTCAACAAATATTTATTGATTGATTTTCTAACATCAAATGTCCAAAAATTAGGTTTGGGCAGATCACAGAAGGCCCTGAATGCTGAGCTAAGGCACTTAGACTAGACACTGTTGTGTAATGAGTGAGATGTCTGTGAAAATTTGGAGTAGTGATTGGGTGCGGTAAGATCTGTGACTCAGAAGCCTAAAGCTAGCTGTAGCATTTGTGGGTAGCCTGATAGCCAGGAATCAAGTTAGAATATCAGTTAGGACCTTATAGATGCATACTGACAAGAGGGAGTTGGAATAGAGTGGGTGGATGTGAGAAATGTTTTGAAGATAAAATCAAAAGATACAGAGGAACAGTGGAAAGAGAAATGCCAGACCTTGATTCTGGCTGTAATTGTATTAGTAAGTTTGTGTATTAGCAAGCTTGTGTATTAGGTACAATGCTCACCTCTCTGGGTCTCAGTTTCTTCCTTTCATGTGATGAGATGGAACTAGGTGATTCGCTGGGGTCATTGGTAGAAATCTGTCACAGATCACGTCGTTGTGAACCACCCTGAGCTGTTATACACAGCCTGAATGTGTGCACTTGAAGAGATACCTAGGGTATTTGGAGGTCTAGAATTTGGGAAGTGAGTGAATAGCTGTATCATTAACAGATGTTGTAATCCCCAGAAGAGGAGCATATATTTGAGGGGAAAGGAGAACTCAGTGTGTGACTATAAATTGCTTAATGGTATCTCTGTATGAAAGAAGTGTTTTCTGCATATATATGCTATTGCTAATCTTTTTACAATGAGAATAGCTGCTGATTCTTACTAAAAGGAATAGCTGGGTTTTTCTTATACTAGAATGCTGTTAAATTATATGCCCATTTGGATGAATTTAGTTTTTATTGCTTTTTAATTACAAAAGGATGATCATTATCCTAACATGATAATAACACCACATATTAAATCTCTGGATGTTTTGATAATATTTAAAAATCACAGAATAATGGAGAATTGAATTCACCCAACTGTTTAAATTAGTATGTGTATTTATGACTCCCCATATTAATCTGACCTTGGATGACTAGTGTTACTCCTGTGGGGACATAGAACAAACCATTTATACTGATGGGTTGCCCAAAGAAAGGTAGTATTTTAATATGAAATATGTCTATAGTTATACATCTAAGAAAAATAATTTGTTCTTTTTCCATCTTATTTCAATCCTTGGTCTTCATGTGAGCACTGTAATAAATGCTTTAACTATACAGTGATCAAATACCAAGCCAGCTTGGTATTTTTCTTAATAAAAACAATAATATGTGTTTATATAGTATGTATAAATAATCTTAAAATCAAATGTAATAAATTTATAGAACATGAGAACTTGGGAGAGTAGGTGGCATCATGGTTAAAGACAGCTGTATCCCAGACAACTGACTGTGGTACAAGTCCTGGACCGGGTGGCTTGAAAAACACTGAGTACATGTGTGTGCATGCTCAAAATCCCAAGAGAACAATGAAAACAAAAAGATTGTGGTATGGCCATCCCCTCTGGGGAGTGCTTTCTCGTTGTCTCTTTCTCTGTCTCTCTCTAGCCAGTGCACACACCATAGAACAATTTTTTTTAACTGTTAAATAAGAGCATGAGAACTTATACACTTTGATAGTATAAAATAATGTATTATAGGACCTTATACAATTGTACTCAGGTACTTGTAATAATTGAATCAATATTGGGTTTCATGGGCCAGTCATAGGAAGTAACTCCATTCTAATTCTCTTTTGCCCCTGATGCCTTGATCAAATTGATTCCTGTTCCTGCATTTACCGTGAGTAGAACTGTTATAGACCTAGCTACAAAAATTAATGATTAATTAAAAGTTCTTTATTCTCTCAGTAAAGATGCCAATAACTGTGTCGGGACAATAATGACATGTTGGCCTGATTCTACGTGCAGGGTAGAAGTTCACTTTAGGCCGGATGAGCGCATACTGTGGGCCTTTTTACGGGAGTCCAGAGGTCTGCATGTGTTTAGGCCCGACCTGCTTCTGTGCGCCATATAACTGAAGGTGTTACTGGGCGGCTGAGCGAATAAGGTCTGTGCACGGTGATGAAATCAGTGGACTCGGACCGAGCTCTGTAAGCATGAAACAAGGGCAGAATATTTCCTTTTATAACCCGTTTTATACCAACGGTAGGACACATTGACTCTAGCTAAATTTGGCTATGTTTCCTTGACCTTCGATATCATATGACAAATACCACAGAGTCACATTGTTCCCCCAGATACCAAAAGCCAGAAGATAATTTATCATCGTCTTACAGATTTTCTAGTCACAGCGATTACAGTATAGCTACTGTCATTTGCAAAGTAAGTGCCATTTATAGAAAGAAAAGCCCTATAAACATAGTTGTTAAATTTTAATCTTAATTTTAACAACTGGAAACTTATTGTGAAGCCTGATAATACTAATACTATAATAATATAATGTTGGTTATAATTTATTAACATTTAGTATATTCTAGATACAACACAAATTATGCATTTATGTTATACAACGCAATATACATTACTTCACTTAACGATGCCTAGAAGGTTAAGAATTATTTATATTTTGAAAGTGAGAAAACTAATCCTCAAGAGATTAAATAAAATATCCTGCCTAAGGTCATGCAGTTAGCAACAGAGCCTCACTCCTGGTCTGCTGGACTCAGAGCCCAGTGCTCAGTCACTGTACTCTGAGAGATTAAGGAGTATGTTCACACGCCTTTCTTTCCCTCTGTTTCCATTGCATCATATGTTTTTCAGAGTCTGGCCATATTTGAATATTCCATATGGCTACAGCTGACATTAGGGAGTTTCCTTTCTTAAGAACCCAAATACTGACAACATGTTTCTGAGTCTGGCTTTTCTGAGCTACAGCCGGTGGGTAGTTATTAAATGTTGCTCCCAGGCATTCCAAGATCTTCCTTGGACTAACAGAGTAGAAGGACAAAATCCAGAGTGCTCATCCTTTTAGCTTTCTTTCGAGCCATTTCTACCTTCAGGTATGCTCATTCTGATTCCAATAGGCCATTGTGGAAAAGCTATTGCAGTTTGATGACTCAATATTTGGTCTGTTTCTAAACAATATTCTAATAGACACAAGAGGTTTTCATTTCATCTTTGAAGACTTGTTTGTATAGCAATTGGCAGACTTATCCCTGCAGAGACAGTTTGGCTGCTTGCCCTTCCAAGAGTAGCTGCATCCTGCCTTAAATAGAGTCAGCAGCTTCACTGCCGAGCATGTGCGCCGTGTGCTCAGGGAACTATTGGGTGTTAGTTTTTAATTGCCAGGGGGTGTGTGTGCTCGCCAGAGAGAGACAGAGAGAGAGAGAGGGAGAGAGAGAGGGAGAGAAAGAGAAAGCAGTCTCCAGCGCAGCATGGTCATGCCACAGTCCCTTGCCCATTTCTCCATCCTGTTGGAATTTGGGACACACATGTACCAAATACAACATTTTTTTTTTAAGATTTTGTCTCACCAGAGAGAGACACACAAAGAGAGAAAGTGAGACATGATCCCCAAAGGGGATGGCCATGCCACAATTTCTTCTCCTCCATTCTCCTCCTGGGATTTTGGGCATGCATACCCACACTCCTGGCATGATTTGCAGACTGCCAGGTCTAGGACTTGAGCCACAGTCAGCCATGTGGAAGTCCAGCACCTCAACCACTGCACTGCTTGCTGACTGCCCCCAAATAAACTTTTTTTTTTTTTTTGAGAGGGTTTTTACTACAGGGCGCGTGGCCTCGCCAGACAGAAAAGACATAGAGACAGAAAGCGAGAAATCACCCCCTCCAGGGGGGATGGTCACGCTGCAATCCCTTCTCCTCCATTCTCCTCTCAGGATCTTGGGCACGCACGCACACACGCCCAGTTTTAAGCCACCGGGTCCGGGACATGAACCGCGGTCGACTACGTGGGAGTCCAACAACATAGCCATTACACTAACTCCTGGTTCCCGTCCCCCAAATAAACTTTTAAAAAATATTGTTTTTGTGAATATAAACAAATTGAAAGAGAAAAATTAGAGCCTAGTGAATATTTACTTTATATCACCTTGAAGCCATTTTTAAATTTTGTGATTTATCAGGGAGCTGAATTTGGAATGTGAAGGTCATGGTTCCAGTCCTTCCTGGCACGTATTTTTTTCTGCCATTTATTTTTCTAAATCTCTTATTTTTCTAAATCACTTTTTTTTTGTAAACCTTACTTTTCTCATATATAAAATAAGAGTAGCATTCCCTTCTTACCAATTTATTTTGAAGTCAAGAAAATAATATGTACCAATAACATTCACTTTGTGCTTAGTTTATGTCAGAGTATGTCATTTCTTATCTTTCACAGTAAAAACAGTTTCATAGGAACCAGCAAATGGTGTAATAGTTATGTCGCTGAACTCCCACCACCACAGTTCAAGTCCTGGATCTGGTGGCTTAAAACTCACACCAGGCACATGTGCATGTATGCTCAAAATCTGAAGAGGAGACTGGAGGAGAAGGGATTGTGGTGTGACCATCTCCCCTTGGGGGTGATTTCTCACTTTCTGTCTCTCTGTCTGTCTGTCTCTCTCTGGTGAGTACACACACCCTATAGCAAAAATCTCTCTAAAAACAAAACAAAAATACAGTTTTATAATGACATAGTATAAGCATGTACCAAATTTTTTAAACTGTAAAACATAATAACAAAATATCCCACTACTCTATAATGTGTGCTCACCAGAGACAGAGAAACCCTGAGGTTTTTTAGAGAGAAAGCACCCCCCAATGGGATGTAGTCACACCACGGTCTCTTTTCCTCCATCACTTTATTCTTTTGGGATTTGGGGGCATACACACACTCACACATGTGTAAACACACATACACATACACACACACACAGAGTCTATTTTTCAAGCCACCAGGCCTGGGATTTGAACCACAGTTGGCTATGTGGGATCTAGCTCCCTTCACCTCTAGGCTACCAGAACAGCTTGCTTTCTATTCTTTTGTATTCTCAGCTCTTTCCAGAGTTCATTTCTTTCAACCTGTGAAACTCCTCTCTCTCTGAGTTTCTCTGTCTCTGGTGAGTGAATGCACCCTTTGGCAATTAAAAAGAGAGAGAGAGAATGAGAGAACAGAAAAGAATAGAAAGAAATATGTAGCTCAGAAAGTTTTCTAATTTTATTCTAGAAGAAGCTGATAATGGGAAGTATACCTATAGAACAGTGGAATATTTTGTTTGTTATTAAGTTTTACTTTTTAAAAAGGTTGGTACATGCTTATACTATATCATTATAAAACTATTTTTAGTGTGAAAGATAAGAAATGACATACTATAGGGGCCAGCAGGTTGCATGGTGGTTATGGCACTGGACTTCCAGTTGGCCAACCACAGTTCAAGTCCCGGACCAGGTGACTTGAAAATCATGCCAGGCCTGTGTGCATGAGTGCCTAAAATCCCAGGAGGATGAAGGAAAAGGAATTGCTGCTTGGTCATCTCCACTGGGGGTGATTTCTCAGTTTTCCTCTCACTGTGTCTCTCTGTCTCTCTCTGGTGATCATATGTGCCCTTTGTAAAAACTTTTCCTAAAAAGAAAAAAAATTAAAAAGAAATGAGAGACTATAACATACACAAAGCACTGCGTGTTTTAGCCATACATTATTGGAAGACCTTAGTGTCCTATTAAGAACTGCATGTTTGTGTCCATGGACTGGGCATTCATTCATTCAGCCAATTACACACTGTGTGGAGTGTTAAATGCTTAAATTCATTCTGTTGATAATAAAGAGAAATTAGAGATTTTTGAGTAGGAACATGACATAATCATGCATGAATATTATTTTTAAAATTTTTTAAAAAGAATTATTTTATTTAACATTATTTATTATTGTCTAGTCTTATTAGAGAGAGACAGAGAGAGAAAGAGAGAGAGACAGAAAGCTACCAGGTCAGGGACTCAAAACATAGTCGGCCATGTGGGAGTCCAGCACCTTTAACCACCATGCCACCTGCTGGCTCCCATGCGTGAATATTATTAAGATTTATTCTGAGTTCGTCAGACAAACCAGTTAGAAAGTAACACCAGTCTGGGTGTGAATAATAGATCATGACATCCACTAGGTGACAGAGACAGGAATAAAATGGAAGCTGGGAATGTTAGTTAAGTATAGATATGTATTTAATAAAAGCCACTACTAACTGAAAAATATAAATTCTTTTAATGAAGAAAGACACCAAAGTTAACATAAACCTTTGATTTAAGAAGTTAGTCATTTCATCAATAAAAACAGCAACCTTAAGGGGGAGATGTAAGCATGCATAGGAAGAGAAGGTTAGTATGGGATCCATTAGTTTAGAGGTCTGCTATTTCTGCAGAAGTGTCCAAAATCCCATTAGAAATGTAGGTCTGGAACCAGAATAGGGCTTGAGGATAAAAGGTGGAAATGACTTGCACAGAGGTGACATTTGAGGACATGGAAGTTAATTAGAGTCAATATGACTGTACATCTGCAAAGCTGATTTTTGTTTTGTTTTGTTTTGTTTTGTTTTAGCGGTTTTTGCTATAGGGCGTGTGCACTCACCAGAGAGAGACAGAAAGTGAGAAATCACCCCCCCAGGGGAGGATGGCCACACCGCAATCCCTTCTCCTCCATTTTCCTCTTGGGATCTTGGGCACGCACGCATACGCACCCGGCGTGAGTTTAAGCCACCAGGTCTGGAACTCAAACCATGGTCGACTATGGGAGTCCAGCAACATAGCCATTACACAATCCGCTAGTCCCCAAAGCTGTTCTTATACTCCACCTGTTGGAAGGATACTCAAGTTGTCCTATTTTTACAATTTTAAACATTTTCTTTTTTCCTGGCTGCCTGAGTGACATATATCCATTTGGGGAAATACGGAATGCCTATAAAATACAAAGAAGAAATAGACTAGCACATAGTAAGGCCTCAAATAATGTTAGTCTTATATTTTACTAGATATATGATACAATAATAATAATTAAAATTCATCATGTGCATGTGATCAGTTTTAGGAACTATTATAGAATATTTTTCTTGCATGTACATGAGCAAGACATATGGTGCCTTACAAGTGTTAATATAGTTAAGTTTCAAAACTATTTTTGTAGAAGGTGCTTTTATTATTTCCATTTTACAGATGAGGACACTGTATCCAGAAAACTTATATTACTAATTTGTCTGAAGGTGCGGAGTTAGTGAGTTTTGGAGCTGGAATTGAAACCCAAGCACTCTATCTTGTCTCATGCTTTAAATGTTACACTGTCTCTCTATTACATGAAAGAATACACTGACACTTACTGAACCTTTGTTCTTTTTTTTTTTTTTCTCTTTGGATATTTCAAATTTTTCTTCATATTAAGCAGAAAAATGTATGTGCACATTTTGCTTTTTAAAATAATATCTGGAAGTAAAATTACTGGTGCAAAGGCAAGATATGTTTTTAAAGTATTTGGTAAATATTGCCCAATTTCTGTTCAGTGAGTATTGATGTACATTCCATAGAACAACTCATAAAGGAGTCTGAGTGTCATACGTGTGTACATATTCACACATGGACAATTTAATTTTGCCTGAGACTGTTGTAAATTTTACAATAAAATATTTAAACAAGATTTTAATAATGTTTACACTGTAGAATATTGGAAACTATTTTACCACTTGTGGATGGTGGTTTAGAGACAGGCAAAGTGTATTTTAAGACTACTGCAGTCATCTAGCTGTGAGAAAATGAGAACATCGAGTAGAAATTTAAGGGGAGTGAAAAGGAAATCAAAGAGCAGGAACATTACTTTGGGGATATTTTATTTGGTAAAAGAAGAAATGCTACAGGGACCAGCAGACAGTATAATGATTATGTCATTGGACTGTCACATAGTCCACTGCTGTTTGAGTCCCAGACCCGGCAGCTTAAAACTTATGCCAGGCATGTGTGCATGTGTGCATGTGTGCCCAGAATCCTGAGAGGAGAATGGAGGAGAAAGGATTACAGCATGGCTATCGCCCTTGGGGGGTGATATCTCGCTTTCTATCTCTCTATCTCTGTCTCTCTGGTGCACGCATGTACTCTATAGCTAAAAAAACTCTCAAAAAAATAAAGAAAGAAAAGAAAAGAAAAAGGAAAAGGAAAAAAATAAATGCTATAGCAAAAAAGAAACAAAAAGAGCCTGGACTGTTATCTAATGACTTTGAAATCCTAGGAAGGAAATGAAGAGAATTGAAACAGATCTTGTTTGTTTGTGGTATAACTTGCATGCAGCTGCACTTACTGATGCTGACTTATACAAGCACATGGTCATGTTATCCCACTGCCATTAAGATCGAAAATGGACAGGCTTCATGGTTCTGTGTAAGGGGCTGCTTAAGATGCTGGATCTCACAGGCTGCTGTGGTCTAAGTCCCTGGCCTGGTCCGCCTGAAACATGCTGGGCACATGTGCAAGTGCCCAAGATTTGAAAGGCAGAACCAGAGGAAGGGGATCATGGTGTGACCAGACCTCTGTGAAGGGTGTTCTCTCTTTTTCTCTCTTCTTCTCTCTCTCACACGTGCACACATGTTCTATCATGAATAAAGAAGAAAAAAGGCAACTTCATCATCCCCAGAAATCGTCCTTATCCACCTTTGTAGTCAAACCCTGTCCCTACTCCCAGGCACTGGCAAGCAGTGATCTGTTTTCTTATTCCATTTTATCTCTCCCAGAATATCTAGTAAATAAAGTCTTATTGTGTGTGTCAGCTTTTGAGTCTGGCTTCCTTCATTTGTATCGGGAGTCATCCATGTTGTGTCATGTACCGTTTCCTAAAAACATAATTATATATTTGTATTTATTATTATTTAAATCACTAAAGGGAGACAGAGAGGAAGGGAAAGTGAAAAATCAAACCACCGGGTCTGAGACTCAAACCACAGTTAGCGATGTGGGAGTCCAGTGCCTTAACCACCACACCACATGCCAGCCTCATATGTGCCCTTTATATTACTGTGTAGTTGTCCACGGCATGGAGGTGCTATGGTTCATCTACTTACCAGTCAAAAAACATCCTGGTTGTTTCCAGTGTTGGAATATTATCAATAAAACTGCTATAAATATTTACATACAGGATTTTTTGTGAACATAAATTTTCATTCCTCTTGAATAATATACACGTATAGCACAGCTTCGTTATAAATGCATTTGACTTTACAAAGAAAGTCCAAACACTTAGAATTTTGACTAATAATACATGAGAATTCTGACTGCTCCATATCCTCGCCAGTAACTGGACATTGTCAATATTCTTTCATTTATAGTTTTAGAAGGTGTGAAGTTGTATCTCATCATTTTATTTTACATTTTTTATGACTTACGCTTTTGAACATATTTTAATGTGTTTGCTAGATAGTGTTCTTAATTCTTCTTTGGATTAAAGGTTATGACTCAGATGAAAAAGGAAAAAAGTTGGTGATATCAAACAAAAACATTTAATTTTCTAGGTCATAGCTTAGTATAACAGTAATAGTTTAATGGTCAAGGCAAGAGTAAATCATCTGGGACGGGGCTAATACATTTGGTATAGATTGCTGGTATGATTAAATGTGCTTTAAAGTGATATTTGAAGGGCTAAGGGAAAAGGATCACAGAAAATAATATCACGAACAACTGATATGATATAAAAAGAACAAATATTAAAAACTGGTCATTTGAAGAAAAGGTAGTAAAGATGGTTAGAAACAATATTTTTGTCCATCTATGCACCAGTGAACAAAATGTGAGTAATTAGCACAATGAATTTGACAACTTAATATAAACAGATAAATATTGGCATTTTTGGAGTTGTTGGAAAGGAGCATATGACATATTTCTTAAATGATAGAAAAATAAACCTCATCTTACAGAAATAAGTTTGATAAATGGAGAGGCACAGGCATCATAGCACTGAAAGTTAAGAATTTATCCATAGGGGATAGCAGGTAGCATAGTGGTTAAGATGCTGGACTCCCATGAGGCCGACTGTGGTTTGAGTCCCAGACCTGGTAGCTTGAAAATCATGCTGTCCACATGTGCATGCATTCCCAAAATCCCAGGAGGAGAATGGAGGAGAAGGGATTGTAGTGTGACCATCTCCAGGGGGGTGGTTTCTCACTTTCTCTCTCACTGTCTCTGCCTCTGGTGAGCACACCCACCCTATGGCAAAAACCTCAAGAAATAAGAAAAAAATCCATAAACATAAGGGTAGGAACATTTTAGAGAGCATGGTAATCCGAGTGAAATATAAAGAAAAGTTATCTATTGGAAATTCCATTGGGCCCTAAGGAGGGATCAGACCATCTGCCCTCTGCACTGTTAGTGTTTAAATGAAAATATCAAAGGTAAGGTAAAATCCTGATGCTAAAATGGAAGTAAACAACATAAATAAAAGTAATAAAATACATATGTTAGGTATAATGTAATTTAAAATAAGAATGAAGTAGATGACATCAATGAAACGGGTTCATTTATTCATCAAATTCCTATTACAGAAGTTCTGAATGGGCACCGAGAAAGGTTGACTACATAGAGTGGACAATTCAATATGGTGCCTTTCCTCGTGGAGGTCCTATGTTAAGAAAGTAATTGTAATAAAGAATAGCAAATGCTAGCACAGCAGGATGCTTTGAAAATGTAAGGAGTTTTCTGCTCGGTTCAAATTGAACATGAACATTTATGAAATAAGAAAGTAGGATTAATAGTGTCACTAGAACACATATGAGGTCCAGAAAGCAAAGACCAGAACAAATGGAGACTTAGGAAATGTTCTAAGACAATTGGAAAGGAATTTTCGTCATGTTCGGAACAGAGAAATGAATATTGAAAGATGAGTTATGCAACTTGCACAAGACAGTAGAATTTTGAGTTGGTGGAATTGTTCCGCTAATTGAGTTGATCTCCATCAAAGAAAATAAATGGACCAGACAGGGTCTGAGAGGTTATTAAAGCCCAAGGTAGAAGAGAAGTTGTACAAATCTAGCTTAAAATAATTCCATGTCTAAAAAAGCAGACTAATGAAGTCATAGCGTCCAACTGTAGGCATGGTTTGAGAAACTGGGAAGGGAGGATAAAGGTGATAAGAATGTGATCATCTCTTCAACTTTCCATTAATCTGTTTATTTATCCTTAAAAAAAACTTCAGCCCTTTCTGGATGGCAGGCACTGTGCTAATCAGCAGTGACACAAAGTTTAAGAGACCTGAGCCCTGACCTCACTGAGGCTCACACTCTAGTTGCAACCCAGAAGGACACAAGAGCAATTACAGTCGTGTGTGATAAGTTCAATAAGAGAACGTCAGAACCTCAGGCAGTAATTGAGAGAATTGGAGTAATTAACCATACTGGCCAAGATGAAGGAAAATGTCAAACAGAAAATGATGCTTTAGGAGAGCTTAATTTTTGTTAATTCAGGAACAAATGGCTTATTGAACACTAATCTGAGCAGGTCCTTATAAAGGCATCTAACTGATTTTGAAGTATTTCAATAAAGAAGTAGAAAGATATGAGTCAGATGATGTACAAAAGTAGATTGTAACTGATTATGTAACAAAGTACACACACATCAATTGGCAGATCGGTGCCAACAGTTTTTAGTAGCCTGTGATAATGTTCTGTACTTGCACTGATCCAGTAAGTATTTTTACCAAAGCCTTGGATGAACGCATGAGACATAAATTTGGAAATGATAACAAGTTGGGAGGGGAGAGAAAATGTTTCATACAGATTAAAATAGTGCCTGGTTTCTATGGATAGAGATAGTAACTCACATCTAATAAGATTATTATCACATCTAATAAGATTATTATCAATAATAATTGTGAGTTTCTGTTTAAATAAATTAAACACATATGGGATTATGGAGACTCAGTGACATCCGAACCCAGAGGATCTGTTCTGACACAGCGTGCTGTGAACGCACAGTGGACAGTGAACACTTAGTACTGATGTCATGTTGACAGAAGTGTGAGTTCATTTCAGCAAGAGTAACTAGCAATTGTTACTATCACCTGCTCTTCTTAGACTCTGTTGTATATTCTGTTCAGTTCTGGGTACCATGGGTATGATTTTAGGTACTAAAATCGGTTTGGCCTGGACTTGGAGAACAGAGTTACTAAAATAGCAAGAAAGACAAAGAAGGAATTTAAAACCTAAGCAGAGCAGGTAAACTAAAGTAGGGGGAGAAAATGGAAGGGACAGCCTGGAGAGATAATCTATGAGTATCATGAGAGAGATCCCACAAGTGAACTGTGTGTCATCTAAAGAAGTTGGGCTACTATAGCCATGAGAGAAGGAGCAGGCCCTCAATCAGACTAGAGTGGACCCCTCCTCCAGATGAAGGAACTGCAAAGAATTAGAAAAAAGGGCAAAATGGCACCCTCTGAAATGGCTCAAAGAACAAGATGATGCCATGTCTCTAAAACAGCAACCCCATGGGGCAGCAGATGGTGTAGGGTTATGTTGCTAGACACCCATATGGCCAACTGTGATTTGAGTCCCGGACCTGGAGGCTTGAACCTTACGCTGGGTGTGTATGCATGCGTACCCAAGATCCTAGGAGGAGAATGGGAAGAAGGGATTGTGGTGTGGCCATCTCCTCCTCTGGGGAGTGGTTTTTCGCTTTCCTTCTCGCTGTCTCTGTCTCTCTCCAGCAAGCACACATGCCCTAGGTAAAAACCTCTTTAACAAATTTTAAAAAGAATTCATATTTATTCAGGTAATAGAAAAACATTGATATATTTAGAGTTATCAAGTAATGGACTAAGCTCTACAATGATAGCCAACAGCAATTGAAAGGATTTGATAACCTATTTTCACACTTAAGAAGTGATATTTTAAAAATGTGGACCAGTTTGAAACATTTGTTAAAAGAGACTACATATGTGTAATGTTTTTCATACTTTTTTGGTGAGTATAATAGTTTACACAATGTTACAGAGAATATGTAAAAACAACTGAAGTTAATTTCTGTCTGTATATGTAACATAGTAATGTATTTTCTTTGCAAAAAAATTCTAATAGTACATACAAGCTTGCAGTTTGGTCACATTTTATATTTCACCCATAAAGATATAAAACAGTATATACATAAAATATTTATAATCCCATTTAATGGGAAAAAAATGAAGTGAAACAACTATCTCCAAATTTAAAAAATCATCAACAGACAAGTAATTTGAAATGAGTGAATTTCAAACTATTTACACTCTTTGCCACAAGATGGCACCATGGTTGCCGCTGGCAAGAATATTTCTTCCAGTTTTTTCTCTGTTTACATAATAATGTAAATTATATATTATGAATTATAATTTGAGCTTTCTAAATAATTAAAATTATCCTATATGAAAGGTGCAAAACATAACTTGCTGTCGTTAGCAAATGAGACGTGTTGGAATCTAACCTCAGTCTTTCACTGCTGTCTAATACTCCTTAGTGAGAATATATTATACTTTCTTTAACAAGTACCACATCAGGGGTCATTTAGTATTTAGATTTTTCCCTGATGCCAAAGACATCAAAAGAACATCCCTGAAGAATTATTATTGTATAAGCGGACAAGTGTGTCTGAAGTATATATATTCCTCCAGGAGACATTTCTGGGTCAAAGTAAATTAAATTTTTTTTTTTTAAAGAGGTTTTTGCCTTAGGATAGAGTGCATGTGCTTTCCAGAGAGAGAAAGAAGAAGTGAGAGGGAAAGTGAAAAATCCCCCCACCCATCATCCAGGGAAGATGGCCATACTGCAATACCTTCTCTTCATTCTTTTCCTGGGATCTTGGGCATGCATGCACACTCACCTGGAGTGATTTTTCAAGCCACCGGGTCTGGGCCTCGAACTGTGGTGGGCCATGTAGAAGTCCAGCAATGTAACCGCTACACTATCCGGTGGCACCTAAATGAATGTTTTTAATGCTGATAATTATGGTCAGGTTGTTGTATTAAAAGGTTCTAACAACTTAAGCTCTAACCTAAAATTGTGTAAGGTTCATTTTTCCTCATATGGCTATGACTGAATAGTTTCTATCTTTTTAAATGTTGGACTCTGATATAAAAATGTTTTTGCTGTTAAATTAATTGTTCTTTAGTGAAGTTGAGTATGTTTTAAAATTTCTAGTGAGTTTTTGTTCGGTGATCTGTTCATCACTTGTTCATTTCATTTGTTTTAGGGCAGGATGTTCTTTTTCTTTGGAATGTGTCAGCTTTTCATGTGTTATGGATATTAGTCATTAGATTGTTATACTTGTTAGAAACATTTGCTATTAATTTGCCATTTATCATTGTACTTTGATAATGGTATCTTTCATAGCAAATCATTTTTAATTCTTAGGTGATCAAACACGAGAATCTGTTTTCTCTTACGGCTTCTGGATTTTGTTTTGTTTTGCTTTAAAAGAGATTTTCAAAATTTTCAAGTTCTGCAAAGGTATTAACCTTTGTTTGATTATAATGTAATCTTAGGAGTTTCTTTTTACATTTAGTATTTTTGTAAATGTGAAATTCTGTAGTACAATTTTCTCAGTGCCGTATGTTCAATGAACATTTTTCTTCTCCAATGCTTCAAACCATTAGCTTTATCATGAACTAGTTTCAAATATACATGGAACTAGAACCAGAATCTTAACAGTTGACCAAAATCTTAACATTATCACAGAAATAAATGCAGTGAATTATAGAATTAGCCCCTTTCCTGGCGAAGGGGGAGACTAGAACTATGGGATGTGCAGGAAATCCTATGACTACATTGACAAGTGCCCTGACCCTAAAAACTCATTTTCCTTATTTCAAGTTCAGTGTTTTCCTATTCTGCTACATACTGTGATCTGAGACCAACAGGAAATAGGTCACTTCATCCTCTTTTATCTTGATTCTCTTTCAGTTACAGAGTCTCCTGGCTGCAGTAGGTCCCCATGCCAGAATGGAGGCACGTGTATAAGTGGAGGGACTGGCTTTATCTGTGCTTGCCGACATCCCTTCACTGGTGACAACTGCACTGTCAAGCTGGTAGAAGAAAATGCATTAGCCCCAGGTAAAAAAGTACGCATGTCCTTCGATGTGTATGTCAATGTCATAAACAGACACGTCTTCTGAGAGTATTTATGAATGAATAGTTAAGCCTGCTTAATCTGTGTCCACATGAAGATTAATTCCTTCAACTTCTGAAGTAATGTACTTGGTGTACAAGTGGAAATGCCTTTTTGTCCAGTGAATTCATATTTACATGTACTTGTTGAAATGTTCAATGTTGGGATACCAGAGGCAGCTTATTAAAAAATCGAATCCTTTTCCCCACTTTTTTTTTCCCCTTGTGGACCTTAAAGGAGAATACAGATGCATGTATACATGCTTTTTTTTAAAAAAATTTTTTGGTCAAGCAACTTGTAAAAAATACACCTCTGATGCATGTCAGAGATGGTCATTTAATAAAGCTTTAATACACGTTTAGGAACATATTTTAAGCCACTAGTGCCATTTTGACCATGTGAGGATTGTTAGAACATGCTCAAATATATGGACTAAAATAAGGTACCTTTTTTTTGTCTATTTGATTTAATAAGGGTTGGTTGCTTTAGATTGCCCTCAAGAGCACTCCATTTCTGATTTTTTACAGGAAAATATATGCAGCATTTAAGATATTTTCTCTTTAATGACAACAAAAAAACCCATATTTTAAATCAGGCTTTTCTTAATATGCTGCATAGCAAGTCATACATTTTTTAGTTTATTTTTATATCTCAGCCTTTGTGGGTACATTTGGCATTAATTACACAGAAAATTGCTTTTGTCTACTTTCCTATCGTGAATATGACTTCATTTGGTTTCCATTTTAGCCTCTAGAAACTGTTTGACAAGGTGCTGGAAAAATTGTTTCTACATCATGTCAGCTTCAATTCCTGCAAGGGGCTTTAAAACATTCTGGCACACCATAATAATCATAGAGTGCTTTGAATTCCTTTATCTCTGGGGAGATCAAAGCAACATGCAAATTCACCGTTGAGGCATTTATGGAGGGGAAGTATCAAATGTTATTTTTATTCTATCCTGATTGAAATGGATAAACTGAGGCTTTGAGAGACTGAATGATATTCAGTCGAGAGAAGTGACAGGCATTGGACATACATACTCTTGTTAAATTTGATAGAGTACTTTTTTCCTTCTGTTAAGCCTTTTTGTAACTGCAGTAAAACGATAAGATTTGAGGAAAAACAAAACAAGATAAAAACATGAAAATTCACTCTTGCCATTTTTTTCCTCTAACAGATTTTTCCAAGGGCTCTTACAGATATGCACCGATGGTAGCGTTTTTTGCATCTCACACGTATGGAATGACGACACCTGGTCCTATCCTGTTTAATAATTTGGATGTCAATTATGGCGCTTCCTATACCCCACGAACTGGGAAGTTCAGAGTTCCGTATCTTGGAGTGTATGTTTTCAAGTATACCATTGAGTCATTTAGTGCTCATGTCTCTGGGTTTTTAGTGGTGGATGGTAGAGACAAGCTTACCTTTGAGTCTGAAAATATGAACAGTGAAATCCACTGCGATAGGGTTTTAACTGGGGATGCCTTGTTAGAATTAAATTATGGGCAGGAAGTGTGGCTGCGACTCGTAAAAGGGACAATTCCAGCCAAGTTTCCTCCTGTTACTACATTTAGTGGTTACTTGTTATATCGTACGTGAGTTACTATGAAAGACAGGCTACCACCTTTCCTGAGAGGCAGCTAGTGTTCGTGTTTATCTTCACATGCACATCTGCTCTGTTTTGTTTTGTTTTACATCAAATGTAAACCAGCTTCTTTTTTAATCCGAGTAAAGCTGTACCTTTGTTCATTTTATAAAATTATTTGCCTATCTTCTAGATAGCCTGTACAAGAAGGAGTTTTTGAACCTAAAGTAATTTAGTGTCACAGAAAAGAAAATGCATTACTTTTGTTCCTTCATTTTAAGTCATTTCTTCATAGAGTAATATTCAAAAATGACAATCAGGCAACATTATCACTCACAGCAGTATTCCAGGAGTCACTTAGCTTTTGTTATTTCCTGTGCATATAAATATAAAGTATACATTTCTTAGATCTTGATGCCAATAAATGACTCCAAGACCAAAAAATGCTTTTATAACTTTTATTTCTAGTCTTTACTGTTGAGTTGATCAATTTTAGAAACTACAATTTTCATCTGTAATCAAAATTAAGAAAGCTGAAGAAAACACTTGCAATTATCTTAACTACTGTCCTCTTCCTATAATTAGAAGATAAAAGAATGACACGTTTGGACATTTGTTTTCAAGTTTAAGGACATATAAGTGGGTCGTTTACCTGTCTGTTTCACGCGACATCTGCGGGAGGAAAATAAACTCTTTTGTAATATGAGTCTGTCTATGATGTAATGTGGATGGACTCCTGTTCTTACAAAGAGCAAGTAATCATCGGTGAGATTCTGTTATTTCTATGATGCTCACTATACCCTGGTTCTCTTCAAAACAATTCGATTATACTGTCTCATTAATTCTTTATAATAACCCTTATAAGGTAAGTACCATTACCATTATTTTTATAGAAACTAAGACACACAGAGGTTAACGAATGAACTAAGGCCCACAGCCTGGAAGGATTGAGGCTAGACTTGGAATCAGACTATTTCTTTCTCTGAACTCACATTCATCAGTCTCTGTTGATTCCCACAGATCTACCAAAAGATATTTAACTAATTTCTTATCAATGTATATTTAGGTTGTTTTTATTTTTTTTAGAAAGACAGAAAGTAAGAAATCACCCCCCAAGGGGATAGCCACAACAATCCCTTCTCCTCCATTCCCCTCTTGGGATTTTGGGCACACAGGTTGTTTTCATTTTTTAAATTATAACAGTATTGTTGTAATGAACATCTTTAAAAATACATTCCATACATACTTGACAAAGTACTTCTAAATAACATATTCCCCTAAGTAACAGTAAAAATAATAATAAATTTGGGGTATGGCAAGTATTTTTAATGAATTAATTTATTTAATGCTCACTATAACTGTATGAATTATGTATTAACCTGTGAAATACATTTCACATATTATCATCCTTCCGTTCGTGAGGAACAAAGACACATAGAGATTAAGTCATTTTCCCACTACCACAGCAAATGATGGAGAATTTCTGAAACAAAGGATAAACATCGTTTTCAACTTTGATGGATACTACTAATTGCCCTTAAAAACATTTATGCCAGGGACCAGCAGTTAGCGTAATGGCTATGTCGCTGGACTCCCATGTAGCCGACTGGGTTCATGTCCCGGACATGAACGGGCCAGGCGCATGTGCGTACATGCCCAAGATCCCGAGCGGAGAATGGAGGAGAAGGGATTGCGGCGTGGCCATCCCCCCTGGGGGGTGATTTCTCACTTTCTGACTCTCTGTCTCTCTGTCTGGCGAGCGCACGCATCCTATAGCGAAAAAATATATATATATATTTATGCGAATCTGAAGGTTCACCAATATGAAAAAGCATTCTCTATTTTTCACACATCCTCACCAAAAATCATAATTTTTAAAATATTGCCAATCTCGAAGGTGAAAGTGGTATCTCCCTTTTATAGTGAAATCTGGAAAGTTTTCACACTTACCAAAACTTGAAAGTGTTCGTCCACAGAAAGATTTGTACATGAATGCTCATAATAATTTTATATGTAACAGCCAAACACTGGGAAATACCCACATGTCTAGTACCAGACTAATGGTTAAGCAGACTTTTATATATCCATACAATAAAGTATATCCAAGCAACAAAAAGGAATGAACACACTACAACACCTCTGAGTCTCACAGTAATTACATGGAGGAAGATTTCAAATAGCAGGCTGACAAACCTTGGCCAGTGGTGCAGGGAACCCTCAAGGGAATTTTGTCTATCAGAATGTCCCATGTTAAGTCCAATAGCCAAGGCTTCATGCCTTAGCCTTGTTCAGTACTAAATTCCGGCTGCCAGGGAAGACTATGTATGACCTAGGAGCTGTAAACTGGAGGCTAATGACTGACCATTTCTACCCTGTTAGGTATAAAGTTGTCATTTTCAAAAACATTTGCAAAGTGTTGGTAACTTCCTGAGTCCCTGCCTATAAATTCACTATCATCCAAATTTTCTTTTATTTCTTCAAGTACTCATAGATTAAGTGTAGTTTTTGATGATCAGATATACTGTTCAATGTCTGTTTCAGTGATTTCCATGTATTTTTTTTCTTTACTATTACCCAATCAGAAGGGAGTAAGTCATTTGACAGTCTTCATCATTGCAACTCTTAATTTAATTTATTGATTTCCTAATTGCATAAACAAGAAAATTTAGCCCTAAGTAATGCGTTGTTTTTTAGGAATTTAATTATCAATATTATTATTATTTTAAAATTTTAGATAATTATTTAATTTTATTATTATTATTATTATTAATTTGACCAGAGAGACAGAGAAATAAAGACAGAGGGCAAGTGAGAAAGCAAGCCACCAATTTTGGGACTCAAACCATAGTCGGCCATATGGGAGTCTAGCACTTTAACCACCATGCCACCTATTGCCCCTTATTCTTTATTTTTATATGTATTTGTAGAATACATAATTAAATAACAAATTGCCACTAAATGCCAACCAACAGCTATTGTAATATTTATGTTGCCATGAACTCATTTGACTCTATTTTTAAAAGTCACTCAAATGTAATGTAAGACATTTCAATAATTTATTTCTAATTGTCACATTCAAACTTATCCATCTAGAAAAAATACAGCATTGGTACTTTTCTTGATTTTTTTTTTATGCAGGTAATCAACTATCTTAGATATTATGTGGTAGATTCAATTTCAGAATCCTTCTCTCTCACCAGAACTTCCTGCCTAATAAGCTTTAGAGTATACCAAGACCTAAGTACTGATAACAATCTCAAATTCATTCATTCATTAGTAAGATCTACTTTATGAGAGCATTATAAGTCATATAACATACAATTTAAAAATAAATACCAAATAAGTTAGTGTAGAAAAATGCAGCACTTGAAATACATTGCCTAAATTTATGCTAGTTTTTAATACTACCAAAATCTTGGGTAGTTCTGTAAGAACGGGAAATGGATCTGTAATAATCGCCCTATCTGCACACTTAACCAAAGTTCCACGACCACTCTGTGGGTCATCCCAAGAATGAAAGACTTCATAATCAGAGCCAAGTGTGTCTAAAATTATTCTTCCTCACTCTATTTCACCAATCAAAACTCTCATTTTAGAAGAATCAGCTAATATCATCTAGAAATTAAGAAATGATTAAAATAAGCCATACTGATTGTTGATGACCTATTTAATGTTTTAGAAGGGACTCTTTTGGTGGCTTCTCTATTTCAATATATAAATTTATGAACTCAAATCTTCACAATTTATATAATGTATGAAATATGTTTACATATGGTAGAATTCATATAAATATTGGGTTGTCAGAAAAGTCATGATGTATTTTGCATTAAAAAAACAAATAGGTCATGACTTTTCTGACAATCTAATTTATATATACATAATGTATAACATATATTACATAAATAATATATGAAAAAACATTTCTATTTTATGCATTATATATACATTCAGTTACATTTCACAACACACAACTTATGATTTTTGTTATGAATTTGTCATTCAACTCTGAAGGAGCTGGGTAGACAATTTGAAATCATTTTAGAATTTTTGCTGTGGTTTATTAGTGTCAGATTTTTCACATTGGAAACAAGTTAGTTGTATTTTTTGTCTTCATCAAAGGCACATTTTATTGTAGCAAAATTTCCATCATTATTTATTATTTTTGCCTGTCACATATCATGGTAGGGCACATATGGGACACATAAAAGTAAAAAAATACAGATCCTTCCTGGAGTGCAGAATCTAGTCTCTTGCCCTGTCTAGGACAGAAGTGTGTGCTGCCCCAGTGGTTTCACACCCAGTTTCATCAAGACGCTGAGAATGTTATTAAGCACCTTCCCTGGAGTGCTTTTTACCACAGATGAGTGAAAATTATCAATGAGCTCCACTGCATTGGTGTTTAGAGAAAACAACGACAATGTAGTATTCATTTTTGGGGGCTGACATCCTAATTAAGCAATCTAAAGTTCTGGAAAAAGTCCAAACTTCAGAGTTTTTATTATTTCTATTCATGGGTTTCTTCATGATCTGTCAAAGCCCAAGTTTTAGTCAAAACATTTGCCAGATACCAAGTATCTGAGTCAGTTTGGGCTGCCCTAACAAAATATCATAAACTAGGTTTCTTAAACAAGACATTTATTTCTCTAAATTTTGGAAGCTGTAAAGTCTAAGATTAAAGTGACAGAGGATGGTGAGGGCCCTCTTGGCTTGTAGAAGATAGAAGGCTGTATCCCACTGTTTGATCTTTACATGGGGTAGGGGATAGAAAGAGAGAGAATGTGCTCTGGGCTCTTCCTCTCTTTTTTTTTGGAGAGGTTTTTGCTATAGGGCACATGCACTCACCAGAAAGACAGAGAGACAGAAAGTGAGAAATCACCCCCAGGAGTGATGGTCATGCCACAATCCCTTCCCCTCTGTTCTCCTCTTGGGATCTTAGGCATGCACACACATGTGCCTGGCATGAGTTTAAGCCACTGGATCCGGGACTCGAACCGTGGTCAACTACATGGGAGTCCAGCAACATAGCCATTATGCCAACTGCTGGTCCCTCTTGCTCTTCTTATAAAAACACTAATCCCATCATGACCTCATCTAAACCTTATTAACTTCCAAAGTCCCACTTCCTAATATCATTGGGGCTTAGAATTTCTTTTTTTTTTAAGAACTATTTATTTATTTTTATTATTATTGTTGTTGTTATTATTGTAAAAATTTGACCAGAGAGAGACAGAGAGAGAAAGGGAAAGCGAGAAAGCAACCTGCAAGGTCCAGGACTTGAAGCACAGTCAGCAATGTGGGAGTCCAGAGCCACAACCACCATGCCAGCTGCTGTCTCCGGGGCTTAGAATTTCAACATATAAATTAGGGGGAAGGCACAAACATAGAATCTGTTGCACTAAGTGTTGAATGTTGAGAAATTTAGAATAGATTTTAAAACACTGTTTTCATAGCTTTTAAAATATCAGTTTGTTGACTCTGGTTGTAATGTGAATCCCTATTAGTTAGATTCAAATAACTTTTTATATCAAGCTTACTGAGGTTAATAGTAAAAGTGCTTTTTTTTTTTTTCTGATAATACATCAAAAAGACAAAAACTGAAAGTAAAAACCCTTGGAGTGAGTGGGTTTTTTTCCAATGTGTTCTTTGTATGTGAATACCTACTTAGATTCCCTATTTTGGGGAATCAAATCAATACTTTTATCAAGTTCACTCAAATCGACAATGAAAATATTACATAGTCCCACCAGAGGCATGGGTGTTTGTATAAATACTACTCCACTCTTCCTACTTCGGCTGCTAATGAAGAAATGGACTTACTGAATTCCTTTTACCAAAATAGAGGCATTCACGGATAGTTTCTGAATGTTTTTAAAATGCACTCCTCCTTATTTATCTTTGCTGTCACCGTCATGTCCATGAAAACATTTAATTGTGCATCACACATATGAAAAAAGACATATATTTCGATGATATGAAATGTTATTAAGGATGAAAGGAATCTGTCAGAAAACATATGTAGGAAAACTATATTTTTGTACTACCTAGCCCTTTCCAAAAGTCATTTTAAAAAATACCAAGCTCATATGCTTTCCTTCTAATTTCTCAGTTGTATTCACATGTACGAATCTCCACGAGTTGTCAGTGTAATTTTGCTCTTAACAAAAAATACACCACAAAGATGCCTCCGAGTCTCAAACCCTCTCTCAATTCCCCACTCAACTCTATTTCCTATGCACCATTGTAGATTTGCTGTTTAATGAACTTGTTTAAATATCTTTATTCGGCAGCTAAATAGTGTGGAAATTATTCTGTACATGAAATTCAAAGACCCCCCAGAGATTGCCCATCTTTTTAATGTGACTTTCATTGCCCTTTCTAAATCTTGTCATCAAGTCTTTTGAACCATGATTTTATTTCGTAAACTCTAATTCTGTTTTCTTTAAGTGGTCAGTGCACTGAGAGATCACCAGTCGGCTTTACCCTATCACAGAGCCCTTTATCAGCAACAAACTATAAACTCTACTTCATGGAAACAATGAACAAAGACCATTAAAGCCTTTCTGTATAATTGTGGGTTTTTTCTCCTCACATGGTACAGGCAAAGTAGAACATCTAGTTGAAAAAAAAAAATCATCAGCGTCAACTATACACCTATATATCCTAAAACCATTCTTGGGTATGACAAAATAACTTACCCTTTCCAATGTAAGAAATACATTGTAGGAACTAGATGACAGAGTGTCCTGTGAGTCTGACCCTCATGAGAAGGTTCTAGGTTCTCATCCCAAGACCTCCCTGAACATGCTTGCCCCGGATCTGAGTCACAGCATGAACAGCTTGTTGGAGGTGCCCATCTCTGTGTTTCTCTGTCTTTCTTGCTCAGGAAGTAATAAATAAACATTGTTTAAAAGGTTAAAAAAAAAAAAGAGAAAAGGAGAAGGAAACACCTGGTAGGTATTGATGGAACAACATTAGTGATCTGAAAACTGATTCTATAGTCTTTCTGTAGACAGCCTATGGAGCATTGTAGAACCCCATGAGGTCACTTACAACTGGCTATCAATAAAGCTTTTGCTCTGTAGCCACTGAAAAATCATTGAGATCAGTAATTGCACTGAACATGCTGGGAATATGGATATAATTAAGTATCTTAAATTTACTAATACGATTTTAGAAATCGGTAAGACTTAGAAAATTTTCTAGTAAAATTCATCTCACTCTAATGGAGATACAAATTTGGGGTCTTCAAAAAGTTCATAAAGTGTGTTTGAATGAAAAAATATACATGGATTTCAAAAAGCATTTTTACAGGAATAAATTTGTATGTTAATGTCATTTGTCCAGAAGTTTTTGAAGTATCCTCATATCTGAATTTGTAACTACCAATTTCAAAACTATTTCTAACACTTTTTTTAAAAAACTGGAGAGAGAAAATGTAACATCTCTATTTGATTAATGTTGTTTTCTTCATCAAGTACAGAGATGGTTCTAAGCTTGGGAAGAATGACCCCTTTCGACAGTGAATAATTACACAGAGTTTTATTTTGCCATTTTCTTTGAGAAGTACACACTACCCAGAGTTACTAATTTCCCTTATATCACCATAGTTTAAAAGTTATAACATTATTTTTGTCTACAATTGTAACCACAAAATCAATACAAAGAAAAAGAATTCTCAAAGATTTTCTGTCTATTGTTTTTCATCTTCTGGTTGCTATCTGGCAGAAAATTAATGGCAGAGGGAAGAGAAAGAAAAAAAAAGGTAGAATACAAGGACAAGAGAAAAATAAGAGGAGAAAGAAGAAGAAAAAAAGAGGATGGAATGAGAGAAAGGGGTAGGTAAAAAGAAAGGCAAGAAAAATCTAGTCAAATACGTCAGTTTTGCCATGTATTCAATAGTATGACCAGATACTGTGCGAGATGGGATGGAAGTAGTAGAAGATACTGATACCACATCATCAGCCTCCTTCTAATCTAATAAATGATGTAAAAACTAGCAGAAGAAATCTATGATATGAAGCCATAACTAACTCTAACCTATTCTAGTGGCTATTTAGAAAAATCTACAAATGTTTGTTGAAAAGTTTTGACATATATTGTACTTTGGAAGGACAATAGTTGTGAAGTTACTATACTTGAGTGACTTAATACTAGCTTCACAAATTACGAAGGAAAATGACAAGGATGACCACCTTGCTTTCCAAAATTATTTATTATTAAATATTCTTTCATTTCCCCTCTTTTTTGTTGAAACTTTGCAATTTGTGCAGTAAGAAAAAAAATACCACCCCCATAAATTTTTTTCGGGTTGCTATCTGGCAGAAAATTAATGGCAGAGGGAAGAGAAAGAAAAAAAAAAGGTAGAATACAAGGACAAGAGAAAAATAAGAGGAGAAAGAAGAAGAAAAAAAGAGGATGGAATGAGAGAAAGGGGTAGGTAAAAAGAAAGGCAAGAAAAATCTAGTCAAATACGTCAGTTTTGCCATGTATTCAATAGTATGACCAGATACTGTGCGAGATGGGATGGAAGTAGTAGAAGATACTGATACCACATCATCAGCCTCCTTCTAATCTAATAAATGATGTAAAAACTAGCAGAAGAAATCTATGATATTAAGCCATAACTAACTCTAACCTATTCTAGTGGCTATTTAGAAAAATCTACAAATGTTTGTTGAAAAGTTTTGACATATATTGTACTTTGGAAGGACAATAGTTGTGAAGTTACTATACTTGAGTGACTTAATACTAGCTTCACAAATTACGAAGGAAAATGACAAGGATGACCACCTTGCTTTCCAAAATTATTTATTATTAAATATTCTTTCATTTCCCCTCTTTTTTGTTGAAACTTTGCAATTTGTGCAGTAAGAAAAAAAATACCACCCCCATAAATTTTTTTCTTACTGGAATCCTAGGATTATTTTGTGGTATAAAGTAATTATCAATGTGTTTATTTCACATAATCCTTGAAGTCATATGAGGCAGTTCTGTACATTTAAACAAAAGGCATGGGAAGATAAAATGTTTATGTTCTTAATAAATAGAGCTTAAGTTCCCATAAAAATTGTTGAATTTTTAATCTAGCATTGCTGCTGAATAAGCATTAAGAAGTCCGCAAATGCATTTAAACTTTTTCTGTGTTTTCTGAGCTCTGAAAGTGAAGAAAATGGTATATACATTTTTTTAAAAGTTATTACAGTAGTGGCTTTAAAATGAAACTGCATTGACTTGTCTGTAATATAAAATGTGTTCTTACAAATATCGATCATATAAATATATACTTCTCTGTCTCTCAAAAAGCTTTTAAAAGATAAATCAAAATTTCACATAAGTAAAATTTCATTGATTTTAGCCTGTATCTTTTATTGGAAAGATGAGAATATGGATAAACCAATAACTAGCTGTGAAGGTAAAGTTTGAAAGAGGAGGTTCTTTCTAAAATCTCAAAAGAGATATTTGAAGCACATTATACTGATTTTTACTTCCTAAAATATTTTATAATATCATTCAGGCAGGGCTACAGTGACAATTTTTCTAAATAAATGGAAAGATGAGGAAGATATCTATTAGAGAATGTCAAAAAAGTTCATGGAAAAAGGAAGTATTTCGGTATAAAAAATGTTGAAATCCAGTTTTTTCACAAGACACATTTTCTATCATCTTTTGGAAGACTCACATTTTGTTCACCAATCCTGTTGGAAGACAAAGCAAAAAAAAAAAAAAATCATTTCTGTTCTTTTCTGCTCACTTTAAATTTCACCTTGACTGCTAGATTCACCAGTTCTGGGTGTCTGGGTAACTCTCCACATTTCCCTCTGGATCCTCTCACAACTGCTATCATTCACCCAGCCAACAGGACAGGTCCAGGCTTAGACAAATGATGTCGACAGCTCCTGAGAACTAGCCAAGACCTAATTGCCTCTCCCCATGTCCCATTGGCAGGAACCTCTACTCATTTTTCCTCCCACATCCACCTGTTTTCTGTGAAAGCAAAGCCTAAGGCAGGATATCATCTTCTCAATACCCAACAGCTTGACTCTGCAGGATCCTCTGATGCCATCTTGTGCAAGTCTGGCCTTGGAGTGAAAAGAAAGCCTGTGGTCTTTCTATTGAATTATTCTGTGTCTCCTTTTTTCTTCTCCCTTATTCTTTCTCTTTCTCCATTTTCTTTTTCTTCCTCCTCCTTCTCTTCCTCCTCCTGTTCCTTTTCCTCCTAATCTTCTTCTTTCTAACTGTTGATTTTTTTTTTCTATTTCTCTGTGTATGAGACTATCTTTCATTTTGGTCTCTTGTTGGCTCTCTCTTCTTTGTCCTTTCCACTCTCCCTTTATGTACCTTTTCTTAAGCCACTCTTTAAAGAATGCACAGTTCTGTAATCCTACTGTTCATTTTTTTTATATTTCTCTGTTTTTTTTAAAGACTAATAATAATAGTTTAAGACATACTCTAGAAAGTACTACATTATCTATGAAATTCACTCCCACTATATATAGTACAGCTGCAGACCCAAATTGTATTTTCCTTTTTGAAGTATTACTGCTAATATGGATTTTTTATTCTGTAGCTATTTAAATAAATGTAAACTACCATCTAAGAGGTATATTAAACTACCATCTAAGAGGTATACTCCAAAGAAAAACTTAACACTATTATGTACAAAATATATCCAGTTTAAGCACAGATATTTTACTTGTTTAGGTAAAGTATTTGTCATGTGCAAAGAAACATGGAATGGCCTGTCCCCCCAGAAGATTACATCTGAGAAAAAGATAATCATCTTTATAATTATGTAATATGAATAAGACACACAACTAAATAAAATTACATACAGTTGAGCCTAAAGAAATCCACAGGATAAATTAAGCATTGTATGAAAATTGTCCCAGTCAAATACATTTCTTCCTAAGGATCAGAAGATGCCTTTTGAATGTACAGAGCTCACATTATTGAAAATCAGTACATTTCAATTGATGAAGATTAAGCATGATGAATGCTAGATTGTCTCCGATGAATCACATGAGCTGACAGAACATCTGTTCAAGAAGCTCCTGTCTTGTTATTTTATTGCAAATTTACAACCTATTGCAATTAAAATAACGTGATTAAAATTACAGACATTTTGAATACAGGATAATTTATAGGCCTCTCTAAATAATCAAACCTATTTTGAAAATTACTAAAACTTAAAAAAAAGATTTTTTAATCCATATATGTATTGCTTTTCATTATATATTAAAAAAGATATTTAGTATCTACATTTAGGCATAGCTATTACAGAAAAAAAGAAAATGAAGAAAAAAGAAAGAAAAAACTGCCCTAACTAAAAACCAGCAATACCCACTAACAGGCAATATTTCTTTCACAGGGACTTGACATTGATGTTTTATTGTTGCTTGCCATGTCTACAAGGTCTAGCCCAGTGGTCAGTATAAGGCTGAAAAAAATGTATTTTTTTAAATTATTAATTTATGAGCAAGCACAAGAGCAGAGACAGAGAAAGGCTCAGAGACAGCACACCCCAATGTGTCCTTATGCCACTGTTCAGGGCTCAGCCAGCCACAGGTCATGGCACTCATGTGGCTGACATTCTGAGGGAAGTGTCCAGATACAAATCCAGAGCCTTTCCATGTGATCAACCTCACAGAGCGTCTTGTTTTACCACTATACCTTCTTTAACTAAATGCTTGATTTGGAAAACAATGTATGTGTGAAGTGTTCAAATGGATATATGTCTTAGGTATACACAAATATGTCATGACACCCAAGAAAGTAACTAAAATGACTTTGAACAGAAATATGCCATAAAGAACTGTATAAATTATATTGAGACCAGCAATTAGAGTAATGGCTATGTCACTGGACTCCCATGTAGTCGACCGCGGTTTGTGTCCTGGACCCAGTGGCTTAAAACTCACTCTGGGCTCGTGTGCGTGCGCGCCTGAGATCCAAGAGGAGAACGGAGGAGAAGGGATTGCGGCGTGGTCATCCCCCCTGGGGGGTGATTTCTTACTTTCTGTCTCTCTCTCTCTGCCTGGCGAGCACACGCGTCCTATAGCAAAAACCTCTCTAAAAAACAAAAAACAAAAACAAAAAACAACAACAACAACAACAAAAACTGTATAAATTATACATACAGGCATGGAAGTAATAAGGGCAATAGTAAAGTCTTATACAAATAATCTGTCACATAAATGGAGTTCCCTGTAATCTTCTATCTGTTTAATGTAACAATTGAATTAAATTTACAGAACTTGATCAACTCCAGATTGGAGAGAAAAATCATCTGTAAACTTCAGCTTGACTATTTAGATGCTGTTAAAAGTTCTGATTTCATTATCTATCTACTTTAAATTACCAGTAGTAAGCACAGATACATGTGTCAACAGATTCAAGTCTTCCCTTGTAACAAGGGCTGAAATCAGCTGTCAGTTGGTCAAACTCTAAAGTCATACCTAGTTGATGTGAGAAGCAGGTTAGTCCATGTAGGGGATCATATCAACATGGATTAACTGGGTTCAAACTCCAGCCATTAGCCACTTCACCTTAACTTTTCAGTGCCTCATATTCTTCATTAACAAGCACATAATGTGGGGCTGGATGGTGCATAGCAGTTACACAGCATCTGAGAATCTGGCCCAAAAGGGACTGCGTTGGGTTAGTGTCTGGAGACCTCTCTGAGCACTCTGGGGGCACACGTGTTTATGATTCTGGGCTAGCTAACTCTGAGTGTAGGTCATGGTGCCAAGATCCTAATGGGGATGCCTGTCTCCTTGTCTCTGTCACTCTCACTCATGAAAGAAATACATAAATACATGTTTTAAATTGGACATAAAAAAAATCAATGTGATTATGTAGATTAAAACATTAAACATAATGATCAATACTCAGTAAATACTCAAGATTGGTTGGCTACCACTATTATTCTTAGAAGATTTTGAAGAGGTGAGGAGAATGCCCAGTAAAGGAGAGATGATTAGTAACCTGTAAATAACTGCTTATAGTTGGATCTGAGTTCTAGCAAAGAAAAGGAAAAACAAAAGGATCGGAATTGGTAGAGTAAGACAGTTTATGAAAAGAATAAATAACAATAATAAAAAGTAATAATAAGTCAAAGGATACCATATCACCAGCATAAATTTGTATAAGCATCATCTGATAGGTTGAAATACTGAAAGTAAAAAATAGATAAAAATGTAGTCTTGCATATTCAATTGCATACTTTTGAAATGAAATGTATCCGTAGCCTGGGGCAATACATCAGCTTTTGAGGCAAAAAGCTGACCCAGGTAATGAGGGCATATGAACAAGAAGCTGCAACAGGAAATTATTTTGTCGAATTTCAGATATTATATTCATTGTTCCCTTCTTTATATCATAGAGTTGCAGACCTTGCAGGGGTATAAAAATGGGTTTATCACAAAAAGATATAAAAAATTATTGCCAAGATGAAAAAAAGATGTATCAGGTAAATGAAAAACATTTAAATCTATTTTTAGTCTGCTTATTGGCTTTCTGAAGTCAGTTTCACTATGGTATCATGAATTCTTTAGCTATTACATAAACATCAACAGAACAGATCACACAGAACATGCAGGAGTTACAGTTATTGGATATCACAAACTGTTCTAATGCATCAAAATTACATGAAAATTAAGGAAATCATTTGATATCACTGCAAATTGTTTGGATGAATAGTAAAATGCCTTTTTAAAATTTCTTGATTTATCTCTGTAAAGTGAGACTTTTCAAATGTTGAATTAAAAATATTCTTCACCCAGTCTAGCACACTGGAAAAGATATGAAATAAAAAGTAGAGTAGCAACAGTTAACTACAAGGTTTTTTATGTAAAAGGTAGATTGCACAGTGCAGACTAAAACTGCTTAGCTCAAAACCTGGCTTTGCTACTCACCTGCTGTGTGGCTTAAAGTTAATTACTTAAGCCGAGTCCTAGTTTTATTATCTGAAATGAATTATAATAAAAATTCTATCAAACCAGCAGGTGGCATGGTAGTTAAGAGAATGGCTTCCACTGATTGGACAGCGTGGTTCAAGACCCAAGCCCGACGACTTGAAAAACACTCTGGGCACATGTGCATGCATACTCCCAAATCAAGAGAGATCAGTGTAGTGGAAGGGATTATGATGTGGCCATCCCCCTGGGGAGTGATTTCTTATTTTTCTCACCTTCTCTTTCTGTCTCTCTCTAGAGAGCACACATACCTTGCAGCAAAAACCTAAAAAAAAAAAAATAATTGTATCTACCTCATAGGGTTGGTATAGGGATTAAATTAATTCACAGATATACAGAATTTTGAAAACTACTTTACATGTAATCAATACTCTTGAAGTGTTCATGAATGGCGTTTCTGGAATTCTTCACTTAAAGATCATGGCAACAAATATTTGAAACGATCTCAAATTTTAAAAAAATATATGATGCAACCTTTTTGAATATCAGGAGAGGGTTACTAAAATGCACATTTCAATTTATTATCTAACAAGAGATTTTAAGATGTTCAAAGACTCTCTTGAGACAACTATAAGGACAAATCAACAGGAAATATATTTTATTAAGCATCTCTTAAGTCAATGGAGCACAGACACTTGTAGACACTAAAATGAATTTCCCACTCATAATTTCTATTCATCTATGTCTGTTGCCTTATGAAGTTTTTTTCATATATGATCAAGTACTTGGTCTATGGCATAGGTAAATCTCAGATTTCAAACTGAATCCCTCTGGAGTCCGGCACTTGGTTTAGTTGTCACTCAAGCAGAAAGTTAGGAATGACCTGATTATTTTACAGAATGGTCACATCCACTGTAAGGAAATTCAGAGTGAAAGAGTTTGGATGAGAGAATTAAGCATATTAAAACAAGCCTAGGGCCCAGTGGATGGTGGGATGGTTAAGGCTCTGCACTCCCATCTTGCTGACTGCAGTTTGAGTCCTGGACCTGGTAGATTGCTTTCTCACTCTCTCTCTCTCTCTCTGTTTCTCTTGAGTGAGTGCACAAGCCCTATAGCAAATTAAAAAATATTAATAATAAGTAAAATTAAGTAAATAATTCTGAAATTAAAAAGCTAACTTTTTAAGGAATGCAATGGGGGTGTGGGGAGTAAGGTGAACTAGAACTAGGTTGGGACTGATTTTATCATGTTGTTGGATTAGGGATTTTGGTAAAAAAAAGACAAAGCAAGGCTATAATTGATCAAATATTAAAAGATCCTGTATCTTTTGCCATATATATATACATAGACAAATAAACACATATACATCTGAAAAGGAGAAGGTACAGAGAACCTGGGGAAAATGGTTTTGCACTCTACATTTCCTATCTACTTCTGAAATCCAAATGCATCGTTAACTTTAGTAAAGCAGTATGTGTTCGAGAACAAAATGGATATTTAAATAAGAACACAGAAAAAGAAATAATGTCCATGTATTTTCTTAAATTTAGAATTCTACTTATTTTTAAGCTATTACATAAATCAAGTAAATATTATGAACTATATCATGAAGTTCATAAATTAAAAATAATGAAATATTATATTTAATGTATTATACCAAAATGTCTGATTTTGAGCCTGGCATGGTGGTGGACACCAGTAATTCCAGTCATTCAGGAGGCCAAAGAAGAAGAATTCCAAGTTTGAGGCCAGCCTGAGAAGCATAGTGAGAGTCTGTGTATATAAAAAAAAAAGTCACAATGGTGATCTTTTTTATTATTTTTATGATATGACATTTGTCCAATTTGTTGAGAGAAAATATTGGCAAGAAAGATTAAATTCAACACACAATAGGAAAAAAGGATCAAGATTCTTGCTTGAGGTAGCAATGTGAATCTCAGACCATAAGTGCAGGTGGAAAATCCATTTCCTGTTCTTCTAGGACTGATTCCCTCCAAGTTCAACCTAGCTCACAGACTCAGGGTCCCTTAGAGGATACATGGCACATCAGTAAATGCAATCTGGTCACTCCTTCCCTCCCTTTTCCACCATCTTCCTCTCATGCCTGCTCTCTTTCGGAAATGAGGTCTCCCAAGTAAAACTAGATCCTTGGGAGTAAGATACATCTTCAGTTAATTTGGTCTTGTCATTGGTTCATCATTAATTAAGAAACAATGCAAAGTAGATGTATTGCAACTGGAAAACGTTAATATTTTTGAAATTATTGAAAGCATTTGTGTATTATGGTAAACTAGTACATATTTTTAAGCCACACAGTGAACTGCCCAGTTAATGTTCTGGAGGGAACCAGGGAAGCATAATTTTATAACTACTTTTGCATTGAGAAACACACCCACTTCATATAAAAAAATATTAAAAATAAGTTCTCATGTTGATTTTTTAAATTATTAATTTTAAATAGTGATAAGCTGAAGGAGAGTAAGATAATAACTATCACATTGTATTTTTTCAGTTTTAGACCTTCCAGGACCCCTGAATGCCATCAGATATTAAAAGGACACCAATCATTTCACTTATACACAGATTTCTTTTCTCGGAGAGGCAACAAATTAGAATTTAGATAATTTGCAAATAATCCAGTTACGTTAATAATATAAGTGAAAGAGGCATATTTCCTGTGTATATATGTGTGTGTGTGTGTGTGTGTGTGTGTGTGTACACATGTGTGTGTGCATGAGTGTTTAACGGGGGAGTTGTTCTGAGGCATACCCTGTCCCAGGATATTTTATTGGACAGGAGGTTATTATATGATGACAAGCCTATTCTTTTTGAAGCACACATGTTGTTCCCAATATTGAGCTAAAATTTATTTCGCTGTTATTTTCACAAATTAGTTTAGTTCTCTCATGTAGAGTCGGGTAGAAGATAATGTCTATGTTCTTGCTGCTGATTGTCAGTGTCTCTTTCAGAGTGTCATATCCAGATGGGAACACTGTGCTCCAAGGGTCAATTCAAGTGTTAAGTGGGAGGACGCTCCAAAGCTACGCCCAACAGGAATTACCAGGGGTGTCAGGCTCTTGACATTGAGATTGCAATGTCCACCCCTCAGCCCTTCCATTTTCCCAGGAAGTGTCCCTCAAGCCTCATTTGAGATGAAGCCACAGTCTTCACTCCCACCATCGTAGCTGCTGGGATATAAAGTGAGTCTCTAATCCTCTAACATTAGTAAGGCATTTTAAATGAAAAGGAATCATCAAACTTAATCAGTGGTCAAATTTAGTAATGGTAATAAACTTATTTGTGTGACTATATACATATTAATATAAAATCATATAGGGGGCCAGACAGGGTGCAGCAACAAAACTCAACAAGGGTCATGACTCTACATGACCCACATTGGAAGGTTTGAGGTTACTCTCTGGAGACCTCCCTGAGTATGCCCGGCATGTGTGTGCCAATGACCTGGGGCTGATTGACACAGTGTTAAGACCCTGTCAGGAATGCTGTCTCTCTCTTTCTCTCAAAGAAATGAATAAGAAAACTTAAAATTTTAAATAGAATAATATAAAAGAATGATTAAAATTGTGATAAAAGAAATCTCTATTATTAAGTCACCTTTTGGTTAAGGCAAAAGTATTTGATTGCATTACATCTTTGTCTATATCATCTATATCTTTACATGTAAATTTCCCTAAGATGGTGAATTCTCTTTAAAGAGATGAGGTATCTTATTTACATCAGCATATACATTTCGTAAGTATTCATCTATATTTGGAGAATACTAACTGTGAATTTTTAAAAATGACAGAATATAAAGATCAGTTATCATGGATGGATTATGGGGGATGTCATAATGCCACTTTCCTACCAAGCAATTTGCCTTCTCTAGCCAAGAGCATTTTAAAACGTGCTGACAACATACTTACCCAACTGCCTCCTACCTAACAACCTTAATGAGAAATTTCTATCTGTGTTTTGATCTTCCCACAGCATGATGGCTGCCTTTTCCAGAGAACTGTACCAATCATTTGCTTGTGTATGCTGGTAACAGTGTGCTGTCAACTTTCACGTTGTTGGGCCTGTCTGCCGTATTTGACGAACTTGATCATGGGTCCTCACGCTCGTATAAAGCATATGTTAATGCCTTGATACAGCTTATTCTTTGTCCACACAGTATGTATTGTTCCTATTACCAAGCATTTTCTTTTTTGCCATTAAGACCCATGGGATGATTTTTATTCTCGAATAAAGGTGGCTCTGGAATGCTTGAATCTGTTATATTTTTCCTTCTGAGACCATCATTTTGAAGTTTGGTTTCAGTTGACATTGTTATGTTGATAATATATGAGCTTATTTTTCATCTCTCAAAAAGCAATTTAAAAATTGATTAAGTGCCTGAGTGTCATTTGTAAAGTAAAAGTGTGAGCATCCATCCATCATGTGAATGGTACTTTATAATTCTTGTTCTCATTTGAGTTGTATTTATTCCACATCTATTAGGATATTTTGATTCATATATTTAGTGACAGCAAGAAACTTCACTGACTCTTTAGGTTGAAAATAATTTGGCACTTTATTTCTTTTAAATGCATACAAAAGTAACATGAAGAATATTATCATATTGAGGCTGAAGTTGGAGAGTTATGACAGTGAGACCCTATTTTAAAAAAGCTATTTAGCTGGCTGATCATGTGATTTAAATTAAATATTAAAAATAATCATTTAGGGATAGCTGGTGGCAAAGTGGTTAAGGCAGGTAGATCCCAGAGGCCTGCTATATGGTTTGAGACCCAGACCCAGTGCTTGAAAAACACACCAGATGCATATGCATACATGCCCAAAATCCAGAGAGGAGAAATGGAGAAGAGATTGCATGGTGACCATGCCCCATGGGGAGGTGATTTCTCCCTCTCCCTCTCTGTCTACCTATTTCTCTCCAGCATGTGCGCATGCCCTTTAACAAATTTTTAAATTGTGTAAGCACTATGATAGCAAAAAAAAAAAAGTATTTTGTTTGCTGTTATAATCAATTATTGGTTAGTGTAAAAATGTAACCTTAAGAAAATGGAAAGGTAACCTACAGAGTGGAAGAGATATTCTCACTACATGTATCCAACAGAGAATTTATATTTAGAACATATAAAGAATTTCTGCACATCAATAAGGACAATATAGCTTAAAAGAAAAACGAGCATAAGTCTCTGACAAGTACTCAACAAAAGAGGGTAACCAGATGGGGAAAGAACATTTAAAAGAGTCCACGACACTGGGGAAGGCAGAAGAGAAGCACAATGAGCTATAGTGTACACTGCTAACTTGCTAAAAATAAAATGAGAGCAGGCAGGGACACAGAGGAATGGAATGAAGAATATTCCTCAGCGAAGAAGTTAGAATCACCGTATGGTATTTTTCAGAGCTCATCCTTCAGACAAGGTGAGGTGGGGCTGAGCACATTAATATTTGGGAAAGGTTCCCCAGTTGGGATTCACAAACGAGAGCTCTAAATAGAATGAGGCATGTCCCGATTATTCTGAAGGCACACCAATATTCTCTCTTTATCCTTTTCTGTGACAGCTTTGAGTGACTATGGAATAATCAGCTTGAATTCAGATGTAATTCTCTTATATTTTATGATTTTTCACATAATAAGACTGACATGACACTCGGAAAAGTTTGCAGTGATAACTGACAACAGCAATTTTAGCCTACCAGCACTCATTGTGGTTTGATTGGATCATCTAAGACAGTGCTTTTAACTTTTTTCCTTTTCTAGGAACCTTCATGTGTGGAATGAAAACAAATAAAATGGAAGAACATGTGCTGATCTGGTTGTAAAAATAGTTTGGAAAGAATGTAAACCCTGCTAGATGTCCTTGCTCTCTCAACAGGGAGACTCTTTTTTTTTTTTTT
>NW_006159556.1:1648155-1664287 GCF_000334495.1 Tupaia belangeri chinensis | reverse complement strand
AACCGCAGTCGACTACGTGGGAGTCCAGCGACATAGCCATTACGCTAACTGCTAGTTCCCGCAACAGGGAGACTCTTGACCACCCAACACTTCATTCCATTTCTACACATACAAAAAAGGGGGAAAACTGTCTGATTACCAGTACCCTGGGAACATGGATGCCCACCAGTGTTTTCGAACACTGTTTCTTCATAAAAAGAAAACTTTCCAAAATCCTCAGAAAAATTGGCTACCAATCCTTTAAGGTGTTCTTTCTTTTTTTTTAAGATGCTCTTAATAGAGGAGCATCGTAGTATAACTAAACTTTCAATCTAATGAAATGTATTATGAATTATTACTATAAGTTAGAAGTTTCACATGCATAATTATTAAAAATAATTTCTAGGGTTATTATTAAAATCAAGCCCTACAACTTATTTCTTTGTGAATTTTTGATTCTCAATCTCTGATTCAAACATCTCTAGCTTACCTGTACAAGGCCAGTTTCAGAGAACAGAGAAAGCGTCACCATCCCTCTGGTGTATTGGGAAGTTACCTCAGCAAAATTTATTTATATATATATTTTTTCCTCAGTTTTCTTTGTTAGGGCATCCTCTTTGTGTTCTTCACAACATTTAACAGAACTTAGCTTATTATTTTATTTATGCACTTAACATTTGCTTGTTTCCCTTAGTATGTAAGTCTAGTGAGACAGGGGTCTGCATTGGTTTTTGTTAATGTTCTATTCATATTATGTTTTGCTTTCAATTTTTATTAAAATTTTATATGTATGGACATTTTAAAAAGACAAATAAATGGTTCTCCAAATCATGTTTGTATTTCTATTTTTTGGTATCTTAGTTTTAGGAATTATTGATCACTTGCTGCTGTGGAAGTTGAACTCTTTATTCAACTCCCTTTCCCCAAGTCCCAGACACACACTTTCCTCTTCACCAAACTCACCAATGTAGCTAGATGAGTTGTTTGATTAGATAAACGTGTTATGTTTACATTAAGATAATTATGCAAATACTAGTCACAGATGAGTTTTCTCTGGAGTTAATAATCATCTTGTTTGTATTTGTTTGTTTTCTTAGTTTTATCTGTTCTCACCACTAATTCAATTCCAAACCCTTTGCCAAATAGCTAAATTTTTTCTTCAATGATCAGACTCATGAGTCATTTCACCTCATTTTCTGAAAAGCTCGCTCTTCAGCCTTCTCTGTCTCCTGTCTACTTTCATTGCCCTCTAAGTCTGGTGCATCGATGGCATGAGGAATTCTTTTCTTCATAGTGATGATTCTTTTTATGTCTCTCCAAACTGAACTTAGTCCATATTTTCTGTATTGTTTTAGTTCCACATTTTCTTGGGGATGAAATGTTTTGTTACCCTGAGTGACCAAAATATCTCCATTTGACCTCTGGTAAAGTCTTCATAATGCTGAAGCAACATGGGAAGGTCCCAGATTCATGCCCAGAGGTCTCTCTATGCAGTCAGGGCACATATGCATGTGATCCTGACTAGAGCTGGGGTAGATTGTGGTGTGAAGACCCTGTTGGGAATGCCTTTCTATCTCTGTCTCTGTCTCCCTCATGGAAAAAAAAAGTTACCTTTAACATATATAACTTCAAGGCATGTATGTACACACACACACACACACCTTTTTTTTTTTTTAATTACTTGCCAGAGAGCATATGCACTCACCAGAGAAAGATAGGGAGAGAGAAGAAGGAAAAAAACAACTCCCAGCATAGTCATGCTTCAATCCCTTACACCCTCCATCTCACCATCCTGTCAGGATTTCAGGCACACATGCACATGTACCCAGCATGCTTTTTAGGCCAACAGGGCCAGGATTCAAACCACACAGACAGCCATGTGGGTTCCAGCCTCCTTTACCACTACACCACAGGCAGAACCAATATATCTTTATTTTTATCCTCAGTTGAATATAGATAGGTTTTGAATTCTCAATTTAAAAATCATTTCCTATAACAATCTTGGCATGTTACTCCACAACTATTTTAGCTTCCAATGTAGTCAGAAAATCAAAGTCATTTTGCCCTTTTTTCCTTTGTTAGTGTCCCTTTTCTGTTTCTCTCTCTTTTGGAAGCTTCTAGAAGTTTCTTTATCCATAGTGCTCTTAATTTTCACTACATGCCTGGGTGTAGGTTTATTTTTATTTGTTAATTTGGCACCGAATTGAAAAAAGAAAAGGACAAGATTAGGAGCAGGTATATTTGTACCTGGCATGGTAAAACTGAGGTAGTTTCTAGTGGATTTTATTTTTCTAATGAGGCTAATTTTTCTGCTAAGGACCATGAGAATTTTTGGAAAGTTGTTCAAGTCTATCACAGAGACAAAGAGTGTTTTTAAGCAAGTTTATTCTTATCTTTACGTAAGAATGGAACTCCTTGAGTCTTAAGTTTAGCTGAGGGCTCTAAACTTCCAGAACTGAAAAAAGTGGGTTGCAAGTATAAGGTATTTTTAAAATTTCCTGGAAAAATGAAATTAAAATAAGAATACATTTTTTTTTTTTAAATTTTGCTATAGGGCACATTCAGTACCTGGAGGGAGACAGACACAGAGAGAGAGAGAAAGAAAATGAGAAAGCTCTTCTCAGGGAGGATGGCTAAGCTGCAGTCCCTTCTACTCCTTTCTCCTCTCAGGATTTGGAGCATGCACCCAATGTGCCCAGCATGTTTTTTAAGCTATCAGGTCCAGGACTTGAACCATGCAGTCAGCCATGTGGGGTCCAGCTGCCATAACCTCCACGCCCTCTGGCTTACCCAGTGAGAGTATATTTTAGTGAAGAAAAAAAAAATGTTGAGATCTATAGTTTTTAAATAATATACATTTCCGTGAACCGGGTTAAGATTCCTCATGTTCACATTTCATATGATGTGCCACATCATCGCAGAACTTGTAAAGCAGGTAATCAAATATCAGTTATGCACACTTAACCTAGTGTCTCTCTCCTCTCCTATGCTTGCCTTCATTGAGTTTAAGGGTTTGGAGTTTAATGAACCAGAGAGAAGTTCATTGACGGAAGCTGCTGGAATGCCATAGCATTTCCCCCTCCACTTTCCTCTACCTTCCAACCACGAGAGAATCAGCTATTGTCCCTTTACCATGAGCCTACTGAGCAGGTCACCAAGAGGACAGCTCAGAGAGCCTACCTGCATTGCAAAGAGTTTTGGGAAGGCAGGAGACTGTTTCATTCACACCTGGGAAAGTTTGAAAGTGAGAAGCTGAAGGTGGCTAGCTACTCTGACTTCAAAGTACAGATGGCTCTATTGGAAGAAGCAAAAAACTAAAACTATATCAGCAGATATGCAGGACTTTGGGGGCACAGGAGATGTGTATAGAGTTACCTAAAGGGGACCATCTCCAAAGGCAGCCATCCAAGGCAAGGGGCCTGGGAGTGCAAGGATGGCGGTTGGGAGAAGAGACAAAAGCTCAACCAGGTGTGTACCGATGCACAAAATTCCCAGAACCTAAAAAAAGGAACTGAACAAGACATACATTTTATTTTTTCCATTCTTCTGAATTTCATGATTTCTTTCAGGCTACTAAAGTACAATATGTCTCACTAGAAGTAATTTACTAAATGTATTCTGGAGGAATCCCTGAGTTCATGTATCACTGAAAATAAGCAGTTCATTCCCTTCTTGTAGTAGTCCCAACAAATCACATGGAAATAAAGGAGACAAGAAATATCATTAAATATGTGGAACTGGCTAACGTAGTGGTTTGCAAACTGTGTTCCACGATCAAAGGCCACGTACAGAAGGGCAAAGTAAAGTCAGATTTCAATAAATCAGCTCTATTTTTGTGTTATATATATATTGAGTTGCTACTTGAGATTTAATTTAAAAACAGAGCTGCACTCTAAAATAAATTAGAGGGCCAACTCTGAGGCACAGTGGTAATGCGCTGGTCCAGAGAAGCTGGATCCCAAATGGCAACCACAGTTCGAAGCCACCCTCCCACTCCATCTGGCCCTCCACTCCCCCTGTCAGCCTGAAACACACCAGCACACGTGTGTGTCTAAGATCTGGAGAAAGCGGATTGGGGATGACTTGACCCTATAGAAGGTGCTTACCTCCCTCTGTTTCTCTAATATGCTTACCCATAGGCATTTTATTTGTGGTAGAGCAAATAGTCATGAATTAAAAAAAAAAAAAAAAAGAAGAAGAAAATAAAGGAAGAATACAATGGTCTTCTAAGTATAGAAAAAAAAGGAACAACTTGAAGAGATTCCACAGAGTTCTGTTCAAATGCACTATAAAGCAATAAAAATAATATTTAGAGTTTCTTAGGTATTAGTCACAAAGTACTGTCATATACTTAATTTAGTAATTTTAAAATAAAAAAGGATAAAGGCAAAGAGGTGGGAAGGAGAGGGATATGTTGGATTGGATTTAAGTTTCAACTTTACTCACTTGTGAAGTACATTACTCTTCAACAATTCCCCTTAATATTTGTGACTACATGAAAATAGATTTTAAATAGCTTTAAGATGATTTCTTCTTATTCATAAAGCTAACAAAACATTTTTTAAAAAGTATTTTTTTTAAATTGTCTTAGAGGACCAGCAATTAGCATAATGGCTATGTCACTGGACTCCCATGTAGTCGACTGTGGTTCAAGTCTCAGACCCTATGGCTTAAACTCATGTCGGGCACATGTGCTTGCATGCCCAAGATCCCAAGAGAAGAATGGACAAGGGATTGAGGCGTGGCCATTCCCCCTGGAGGGTGATTTCTTCCTTGCTGTCTCTCTGTCTCTCTCTGCCTTTCTGGCGAGCAAACACGCCCTATAGCAAAAACCTCTCAAAAAAAATTGTCTTAGCAAAATTTTGTAAAAAATATGTATTTCCATGAATTGTTAGAAAAAAGTTCTATCTTTCTTTTGGTTATCAAGAGAAAACTTATTTGATTTTCTTATTATTTAAATTGATATGAAAGTTACAGAACATTAATTATTTTAAAGAGAGCAATTCAATAGTATTTAATGTATTCACAGTGTTGTATAACATATATTTATTGCTCAAATTTCAACATGATCATTCAAAAGGAAAAGAAATATCCATTAGGGTGTCATCCCTATTTCTCACTCTTATCAGCCCTTGGAAACTACCAACTTGCTTTCTGACTCTATGGACTCATCTATCCTAGATATTTCGTATAAACGGAATCATATAATATGTTGTGACTTTTTGCATCTAACATTTCACTTAGCATAATATTCTTGAGGTTCATCCATGTTGTCGTAAGTATTGATATCTCATTCCTTTTTATTATGAAACAATCTTCTACTGCATGTATTTACCACAATGTGTTTGTCTTCTTCTCCAGTGATAGCCATTTGGACTCTCTACCTTTGGCTATTGTGAAGACAGCTACCATGACCATTGGATGCAAAAGCTGGTAATTACCTTCCAACAAGGCACAAGAGGTCCAATTTCTCCATATCCTCACTAGCACCTGTTATGTTCCATTTGACTATCTTTTAACCAAACATTTCTGTGATTAAATACAGTTACTGATTTCATAGGGCAACACATTTTTTTATTTTTAATTTTTTTAAGACTCTTTTATTTTTTTATTTAACTTTATTCATTTAATTTTAACTTGACCAGAGAGGAACAGAGTGAGAGAAGAGAGTGAGAGAGAGGGCAAGTGAGAAAGCAAGCTGTCAGGTCTGGAACTTGAACCATGGACGGCCTTGTGGGAGTCCAGCACCCTTAAACACCATGCCACCTGCCGGCCCCTGACAACAAATTTTTTAAAAGAATATGGTTGTGGGACCAGCAGTTGGTGTAATGGCTATGTCACTGGACTCCCATGTAGTCGACAGCAATTTGAGTCCTGGACCCAGTGGCTTAAACTCATGCCAGGCACATGTACATGAATGCCCAAGAAGCTGAGAGGAGAATGGAAGAGAATGGATTGTGGCATGGCCAACCCCCCTGGGGGGGGCATAATTTCTCACTTTCTGTTTCTCTGTCTGTCTCTGTCTTTCTGGTGAGCACACGCACCCTATAGCAAAAAACTCTCACAAAAAAAAGGAATATGATTGCTTTGATATTTTTCCAAAATTGAATTGTTTATTCTCCTTTCTTCATTATGGATGTATATATACTATTCCTATATATATGAATTGACTTTATTAAGGCCCAAATACAGAACATCTTTTTATTATACTGCAGTACTTGCTCTCTTTAAAGGAAACACCAGGATACATTAGAAGCCCAGGCAATTTTCCTAGTGGTTTTTTATCACCACACACTCTGCTGCCACAATGCAGTATACACACACACACACACGTTTTTGGTGTGGAATATGTATGTCAGTGAAACTGAATATTGGGAGAAAACATAGAACAGAAACACAAAGTTTAGAATTGAAAAATAATTGACAAAATCACTTCAAACAGGTGTATTACATACTCTATGCTTTTTAAAATATACACACCCTGGTTATTTTTATAACACAAGAAAACGTAAATCTCAGAACAACAGAAACACCAACATTATTACCCAATTTTAGTCCTTTTTCCATTACTTAATGTGATTTCACTGGTAGTTTTGTTTGGTGTTCCTATAATCTTATTTTTATGCTCTATGGCCACTCTACCACCTAGAATCTTTAGTTTAGGTCACTCTCATGTGGCCACCTATCATTTAGTACCTTTGTGCCCAAGCAGTGATCAGTCGCACACCACCTGCCAAGCATTATAGCCTATCACCAAGCAGATGATGCGGACAAGCTGTTCCCAAGAGATTCCTGTGCTGTGTTTTGTAATAGGCCAGGAGCCCAGCAGAATTACAGATGAGGAATGTAAAGCACAAAGCAAGAATGAAAAAGAGGAAAATAGAAGATGAAAGGGACTAAGCATAGGGTAAAACCTCTAAAATCAGAATTATTAACAAGCCATGAAGCACATGAACGCAGAAGGGAAGCAGTTTACAAAGATGCGATCAAAATGCGAAGTTCAGGAGACCGCCCCTCCTGGTGAACAATGTACATTCAATGCGTGATGTGTTTACAGCAGGGCATTTCTGTGTACTTCAGAAAATGACCAAGGGGAAAACACAGAGCATTTGGCAGATTTTGCCAAATAAGTTGGAAAGATAGAGGACATAAAGCCCAATGTGGCAGAAATAAGCAAGGAAACGAAAGTGTGCACACACACATGCGCACACACATGCAAAGCAGTAATTCCTAAAGGACATTGTGCATTGACAAGATGCACTCTTCTCACATGTGGAGCCCTGGATTTCAGTCCCATCATCACCCACGGAAACATATTTGCATAGGTTCAATAAGTATTTGTTACCTCTGCCTCCCCCCTGGCCCCCCAAAAAAAGACCTGTTATACAGGACACTTACATATGTAAAATGAGTAAAAGAAAATAATCTATTTTTTTTCTAACTTGTAGAAACACATCAATTTGTATTTATCGCAGTTTCCCAAATGGAATTTTCCTCGGAGACAGAATAATGTGCCTTTATTGTATGATGTACTTAGCAGAAAATGATGGAAGATAAGCCACATAAACATAATCAAAGGAAAGATGGTTTCTTTAAAGACTCCTGTCAGGAGATGTAAGCTAGACGTCAGAAGTGAAATGTGGGCACCCAAAGCTTTGCTCCCACTTGAGTCTGAGTGCTGGTGGAGGTACTCTGCTTCCATCTAAGCTGGGAGGACCTGCAAGCAGAGAAAGAAAGGCTGTTTCTTTGAATCCTATTCAAGAAGAAGACAAAGATGACTTTGTGAGCAGAGCGCCAGCCCTGCGGAGAGGGAAGGCATATTGAGACCAGACTCTGGGTAACTGGAGATTCAAGCTTTTGTGACCTTAGAACCTGCTAGTGACAGCTCTGATTTGATTGGCCAATATCTGCCTTTCTAAACCCTGTAGTAATAGCTTCTTTTGGTAAAGACACTGTAGCCTGGCTTTGTGGTAGTAAACTATCCTAGTGTTACACTGTTCACCTATTTTTTTTTTTTTGAGTTTCAGAACAGAACAACAACAACAACAAAAAAAAACAAAGGCAAAAAGTCCACATCATAGAAACAAGTGACTTGAGCTGTTCTTACATAATAGCATGAAAACATTGAAGAGCTGTGCATGAGTGAGGGTGATGATGAATGAATGCATAGAAATCAAAACAAGCTTACAGAAGCTCTTACAATACTACCATAGTATAATATAGTAAAATAGTACAATATACCATAGGACGATAGTATAATATGGCTGGTAAAAATGCTATTTTGGAAAAAGGAATATTATATCAAAATTTTGAGTACACAATTCCTTCTAGAAGCTACACTATTAATTCCTTAGAATTTCAATATAAAATTACATGTACATACTACGTGTCTTTATTGTTCACTAGTCAGTTTAAAGAAAACATGTCCACAAATTTAATGTGATTATATATTTGCACAGAGTATAATATATCATAGCCATTAATACAGTTCATTAAAGTAAGGATTTTCTGATATTTGTAAATTTAAGGTATGGCAGAACTAAGCACAAAGATATCTGATTCTGACATCATTAGTAAAGCAAACCGTTTAGGTGATCAGTTCACATGGACACCAGTCTACGAAGTACAGATTTTAAAGGTTTTTACAGATTCCTGAAAGGGGTTTAGATATTCTCCCAAAGGCAATACAAGAATGTTGATAACTTTTGATGAAACACTATGAAATGAACCAACTCTGAGTTACTGAACAAAATAAGTGTCTTATAACAAACTTAAATAATATGTAGGCATAATTACAATAAAGTTCTTGTCAATTACCAATGCCTTCTTACCTAGCCATTGAATAAACATTAAATATAATGAAACAAGTCTATGAAGATCCTTTTGCTCATCTCTTTCTGTATTTCATGTTCATTTATATGCTACATAGAATTTTGTGCAAACATGTCAGATCGATTGTTTCCTTCTATCAGAATGGATGAGAAAATTTCAAAATGTCTCAGTAATTGAGAAAATGTGGAGTTCTAGCCATCTATCCTGAGTTTGTGCCTTAGTTATGTGGCCTTGGGCAAGTGACTTAGCTGTGTGATCTTAGGCTCCTTATTGCAAATAGGATTATCTACCATCTGGAATCCTTTGAGGATTGGAGTCTCCTTGTATGGGGCCTGCTGCACAACAGGTACTTAATATATGACAAACTTTGTGTGTGTGTTTTTTTTCCATCCTCCAGTTATTCTAGGTTTAATCATAAAAATGCCATGATTTTCTCTCTGACACAGTAATCCAATTTCCATTTCTATTCCTTGAATAAATTGTTGACACAAATATCCACGTCAGAAAAAATATACTGGCAGTAGGGGTCTGTCAGGTCTGTATGCAAAATTGACAAATCTCAAGTTCACTTTGACTACAAAAACTCTTCTCCTATAGCCTCAGTAGGAGTTTCTTTCTTTTTTTTCTTTTCTTTTCTATTTTTTTCTTTTGTCTATAGTGAAGGTGCTCACTAGAGAGAGATAGAAAGAGAAAGGAAGTGAGAAAGCGTTCCTGCCATGGAGAATGGTCATGTCATGACCCCTTCTCCTTTGTTTCTACCAATTTGGGGATTTGGGCATGCACATACATGTTCCTGATATGTTTGTCAAGCTGTTAGGTCTGAGAATGGAAGCACACAGTTGGCCACGTGGGATCCAGCTGCCTTAACCACCAGGTTAAGGGCCAGCTCTTGCTTTCCTGTACTTATCTGTTGGGCCCACAGCATCTCCCTTCCCCTATAAAAGCATGTGCAAGTTGACTGACTAAAGATATTTTCCCATGTCTTCTTGGTGCGGACACACTGTAACGAATTTTCCTTTACCCTCACTAACAGCCTTGCCTCTCCGTTTGCCTCTTTTTTATTTTTTAAAGAGAAATTTTTGCTATAGGGCACGTGTACTTGCTGGAGTAGGGCACGTATACTTGCTGTAGAAACAGAGAGCTATGGAAAGAGAGACATCACCCTCCCGGGGGATGGCCATGCTGCAATTCCTTCTCCTCCATTCTCCTCTTAGGATTTTGGGCATGCATGCACACGCATGACTCAAACAGCGTCCCTTGTCTGGCAAGAAAAAGAATGGAGGCAGTAACTAAGAGTTTCAACACTTAAGAATAAAACTTTCACTTGTAACATCTTGGTAGTATCAGTACCCGGAAATAGAGCAAGTAACAATTAATGGAGATAAAACAGTGAGAAAAGAAATGATCCAAGTAGGAAAGTTTCACTGTACTTATGAGAATAATTCTCTACAGAAGTTAAAACAGAATCTAAATTTTCTTTGTTTCCATGGTTTTGAGGTATACAGTGTAGTATTGCTATGAGATATGATATTTGGCTCATTGCTGATAAGATCCAAGATTTCTATTTCCGGTTTAGCTAGAGGAGCAGAGGATAAATGCCTGATTATGAAAGCTAGAACTATTACAACAACCTATTTGGAAAGGATTCCCAAAAGACATTGACTGTGAAGACCGTTGGAAAGATATTTTCTTGGTTTCGGTCATGGTAGGTTCACATCTGGCATTTGGTCAATCGCTCATTAAGTATTAATTAGTGTTATTTATGCAATTTCAATGCTCTTTTACTCTTTAAATGGTGAAAAGTGAAGGAAAGAGGATCTTCCAAGGATAGTTAGGTTCTTATTAATGTGCAGATTGTTTATGCAGTTTAAATGAATGTATTTTCTTCTCAGTTCTTTCTACCTTAAGCCTGAAACAGAAATAGTAAATAAAATACAAAGGAAAGATCTTTACTTCTTGGCATGCAATTTCCTTCCAGATAAAAATGATCCAGTTACTTTCTGCTAAAAAAGAAATCACTAAATTATTCAACATTTTCTGAAGCTCTAATTTCCACTTTTAAAAAAGTAGAGAGGATCCATCCCATGATCTATAGGTTTAAAGGGCCAAATCACATGTAGATGATCACATAGTTTGAATCCTGAACCTGGTGGCCTGAAAAACATGCTGGGCACGTCTATGTGCGTGCTCAAATCCCTAACAGGATGGAAAAGTGAAGAGGGGATTACAGTGTGAACATGCTCCACCAAGGAGTGTTTTCTTCCTCTCCCTTTTTTCTGTGTCTCTCGTGGCAAGCACATGCGCACTCTGCCAAATTCAATATACAGAATAATTTTCAAACAACATAATTCTAAAACTGAGGAGTTTTATACATAGGAAACTATGCCTATGTCTAGTAATAGCTAAAACGGCTGTACAAATAGGGTTCTTAAATATGCCTACACTTTTAACACTTCAGTGACCATGAAGGAATTTAGAAATATTAGCAATTTTTAGCATAGTAAGATGCCTCAATGAAATCATATAATTATTTTTTCAACACACATTTGAGCCTCTGACATGGAAAACATTGTCTACCAAGGCTTTCAGAGATACATGACACCTCCTGGCTACTCAGCAGTGGCTCGCCTCGTAGTGAGGTGACTGATAGCAAGTGAACAGTGACAATATGCTGAGAAAAGTACTGTGACACACCTATGCACAGAGCAGAGAAATGAAGGACCTAATTCGGCCTGAGGAATGGGGCACAGTCAAGCAGTATTTGCTTATAGAGTCTAAACCCATGAGTTAGTTGGAGCAGGTGCGAGGGAAGTGAATGAGTAAGACCAGAATAGGTAGAAGGAAGAGAGGCCCTAAGGTGCAAATTGTCAAAGTTCCTGGCACATGTGAGACTGGCAAGTGTCTATATCATTGGCCAAATGAAGTGTCAGTGTGTGTGTGTGCATGCGTGTGCACGTGCATATAGGCGTGTACACACCGCTGGGAGAAGAAAGACCATTTTGTCTTTGACTTTCATAAATTCTTTTCTCTTTTTAGAGATTTTTGTTATACGGCGCATATGCTCACCAGAGACACTCAGAGAGACAGAAAGCAAGAAATCACCCCCACTCCTCACCAGGGAGGGGGATGGCCATGCTGCGATCCCTTCCCCTCCGTTTTCCTCTCGGGATTTTGGGCACACATGCATGTGCCCAGTGTGAGTTTCAAGTCACTGGTATGGGACATGAGCCACAGTTGGTCACATGGGGGTCCAGCAACGTAACCATTACACCATCTGCTGATCCCAATGTTCAGAAATTCTTAGTTACAACTGAGCCCCCATGACAAATAGGCGTGTACACACCGCTGGGAGAAGAAAGACCATTTTGTCTTTGACTTTCATAAATTCTTTTCTCTTTTTAGAGATTTTTGTTATACGGCGCATATGCTCACCAGAGACACTCAGAGAGACAGAAAGCAAGAAATCACCCCCACTCCTCACCAGGGAGGGGGATGGCCATGCTGCGATCCCTTCCCCTCCGTTTTCCTCTCGGGATTTTGGGCACACATGCATGTGCCCAGTGTGAGTTTCAAGTCACTGGTATGGGACATGAGCCACAGTTGGTCACATGGGGGTCCAGCAACGTAACCATTACACCATCTGCTGATCCCAATGTTCAGAAATTCTTAGTTACAACTGAGCCCCCATGACAAAAAGCAGATTAATAGGAGAGGAACAAGTGAAGTTTACTAACATATGTATTTGATATGTACATGAGAGGTACCCAGGGAATGAATATTTTCCAAAAGACAACTCTGAATTCCAGTTTACACAACATCTTCAACAATCCAGACATTTTTAAAGAAGTGACAAGACAAGGAAAATGACTTTGAGTCTCTAGGGAGAAAGGCAAAGACACTGACAGAGAAAGGCCCTTAGATTCCTCTGGTGCCTTTTCCAGGCCATTAAGGGTATAAGTTGTCTTCAGCTGTTAACCTTTGTTCTCCCCAGGATGCACACCTCTTGTCTTTGTAGATCTATACCCTGCTTTCAGGTAAACAAAGAGAAGGCAGAGAGCTTTCCTGCATCTGCTGCTCTTAATTGCCATCAGCTCAACACTTCTTCCTACTTGGGCTTGCATATCCTGATCTCCTACAGCAGCAGATGATCTGAATATGCATGCGATGAGACACTAATAAAGGATCTCTATGCTCTGTTAAGAATTTTAACCTTATTTTCAACTCCACTGGGACCCAAAAAAAGATATTCCAAGAATCAGCTATCTAGGAAAGTAGTTCAAACTTCAAGATATTATGAGAGTAATTGTTGCATACCTCTGGCCCTGGGTTACACAGGAGTCTGGCCCACTCATTCTTCCAGTGGCCATGGTTACACACAGCTCAAAGACCTTACCTCCTCAGACCAACAACACCAGAGGGTCTCTTACAAGAATCACCTGAATATATGCTCTAAGTGCTCCAATGAGGGGTCTGAATCTTATAAGCATTTTTTTTTTTGAGAGGTTTTTGCTACAGGGCACGTACGCTCACAGAAAGACAGAAAGAGAGAGACAGGGAGACAGAAAGCGAGAAATCACCCCCCAGGAGGGATGGCCACGCCACAATCCCTTCTTCTCCATTCTCCTCTCGGGATCTTGGGCACACACATGCACACATGCCTGGTGTGAATTTTAAGCCACCGGGCCTGGGACACGAACCGTGGTCGACTACGTGGGAGTCCAGCAACATAGCCATTGTGCTAACTGCTGGTCCCTCTGATAAGCATTTTTAAGAACTCTTTTGGTGATGTGGATGGACAATGAAAACTAGAGCCTCTAACTCAGTCATTAATTTATGGAAGGTAAAATTACACACACATATATATGTATGTATGTATGTATATATATATATATATGTGTGTGTGTGTGTGTAAAGCAAAGTTTATAAAGAATGAAAGAAAATTGAATCGCAGTATTCCAGTATTTGAGACGCATGCATCCCCCCAGAGTCTAATGCCTACAAGGTGTTAAATAGAGGTCAGAATAAATTAATGCATTTTAGAAGGTTTATGAGCTAAAGTAGAACAATTAGAGTCAGGGTTGAAGTCTCTCATTCCCCCAGGACATGCTAAACATGCAATTCTTTGAACATCCTCTATATTTTATGTACATGTGCCTATGATCAGAATAATATTTTTAAAACTATTCACCTGGAAACATTTTAACCATGCCTCAGGGCTGCTTTGCTGCAGCTTTTCCCAGCACTACCTTTGCTTTCAAGAAAGAATGATTGTTCCCCTTGCGAGGCCTCTCCAGCGCATGTTTATTACTCTGATAAAGCGTTCCCCACGTGATATCTGCTGTCCTTGCGGGATGGAGGACTCCATGGAAAGGACCTCACCTAGCATCCTGCCCAACAGTGATGCTTGTTGAATAGCTCTGAATGTGGAAAGAGGAACAAGAAAATAAGGGGTACAAAATAGGGTAGTTGGGTGAACAGAAAGCAAAGGGGATGAGTGTTGCTTTAAGTATTTTGCCTGACTGAAATAATAGAAAGAAGGTCTGAACAAAAAGCGAACTGATTGTTGTGCGATATAGTTACAGAGGGAAATTATCTCACATTTTTGTGGTTGAGGTGAGATGTTTCCGGATTAAATGGAAAAAGAAAGTGATCCCACAATTTTGGTTTTCATTTGCATGAGGGTTGCCCAAAGTATCTGGATTAACAGGTCCTTGGGGAACTCTTCCAGTTATTTGTGACCTAAACAATGACAATGGTGGAACTCAGAATAGTTTAGATACCACATTCTACTCAGACTACTATTCTGTGGCTTCTACTAAGTCACGAGCTCTTTTTCTCTTGGATCTGAGACTTAAGATTTTGGGAATCACAAAGGCAAGAGAAAGCCCCAATACTTCTTATACCATTTTGGATAGGGATAACAGCAAACAAAACCAACAACGATGCTCTGTGTGTATTGTCCCAGATAGATACCTAAGAGCACCTGCTCAGACCCAGACTCTAACCACATCCATGGAAATAGGGTAGAATAGCTATACCTTTTGATGTGGTTAATTTGGGTAAACTTGTATTAGGCTATCAAATCTGTTCCTTCCTTTTTCCTAATATAAACTCTACTTATGTTGGGCAAGGGTAAGAATAGCCTATCTCTTTAGGGTAAAATCATCTTTTCCATTTGAAGATTATTTATTTTGGAAAAAAATAAATAAAATCCCTACCCTACGTTGGATATAATGTGCTAGACATGAACAAGTCACTGGGTTCTGATAGGTTTGATAAAGTAGAAGGCATCAAGATCAAATGTTTGAGATTCAAAATATACAAACCTAGTGTGTAGGATATAATCAAACCTGTCTTCAGATTTCATTTTTGACAAAGTCCCTACAAAAGGCCTTCTTAGTGAGGATTAAGTAAAACGAAATAAAGAGTCAGCTTTTTATTGTGTTTTCCCCTTCCTGCTTATCTGATTTGAAAATGAAGTTAAGATGTCAAGGTGCTCTTCAGAGAACATGTGATTCTGCCATCGACACGCCACACAACCATGGAGTAGTCTTTTAACCTTTTTGAAACTCACATACACTGTGTCAAGAAGGACTTTATTAAGAGGTTAATAAGATGGTGTCCGCAGAGTATTTTAAGCACTTTTATTCTCAGAATGATAAGCAAATGTGAGGTTTTATTATCATTATCATTGACTTCAAAGGGAATTTGGCTTTCCTAGCTCAGTGGGATGAAAAAGAAAGATAAGAACCTGGCTGGTGCTGTTTAAATAAATGTCAGGGTTAAAAATTCAAGAAGAAACTGAAGCGGCCGAGGGAGAAAAACCTTGTTTCATTGATACATCAGTGATGAGAGCCAACTGCAGCACGACTGAATTCTAAATAAACTATCAGGGCAAAACATACAAACACACTTTCTCTCTTGCTCACTTTCACATTCACACATACACATTCTTTCTTGAGCGTGTGCACATACACACATAATCTTTAAATTCATTTCTCTGTTATTCAGTCTAATAGTTACTCACCCTCCTATGTTAAATTCAAAAGATTAGGTTAAGTAAAATCACTCTAATTGTATTTCTGACTGCTTTCCTTAATGGATGTGTTAATGGAATTTCCCTTAATGATCTTTTGTATTTAGGGATACATGGATTAATGTTGCATATATTAATGAAAAATATAGCAGACCACTTCTGTTAGATTAGTCCAAATCACAGCTATTTAGTCCTAATAAGAAACAGCTGTAATCTCTCCATTTGAAATGGAAGGAACATTCAGAGGGAAATTTAAACGTTTTCTGGTTGTTGTACTTCTGCTGA
>NW_006159556.1:1631375-1648124 GCF_000334495.1 Tupaia belangeri chinensis | reverse complement strand
AAATCAAAAGTGGCACCTTTATAACATAGGTCAACAGTTACATTGTTTTGAGCTCAGCTGAGAGCCAAAAAAGTCTGCCTCATATATCTTATATTTCTTATTGAAACGTAAATCCCAGCAAATGACATGTATAGAAATAAAAGGACAAACGACTGAAAAAATAAAAATGTATGACTTCTCTACCACCATTCGTCTTCTGAGAGCATGAATACAGCTTAAGTCAGATACAATTAAATGGACTGAAGCTTTAACAGTGACTTTTGAACTGCTTGAATTAACAAAATCAATCCTCATGAATTAAGCCATCAGTGATCTATGATACAATTAAGTTTCATGATCAAAAAATGCTACAGTGCACAACAGTGTCACTCGAGCTATTTCTAACGCTGAATTTTAACTATTGCTGGCTAACTCTTCTTGCAGGGCTGTGTAAAACTCCATCTGGCACACTAGACACTTAACATTATGATACACGGTTTCTTTTCTATTCTTCAATTTAGGCTGACATCTGGTGGTCCAGGGGAACGGCAAGCAAGCTTCTGAATGTAAACCGATACCCAAGCGCAGCGTGTTTCAGTTTTCCCTTTGTCTTTCTGAAGTGCTTGGAATTGCCACCAAACCAGTTAATTACATGGGAATTCACATAGAATAACAATTTAAACAGCAGAACAATAAGGGTGAAGAAAGTGACCTTCACTTGATGAATTATACCCACGTAAGTATATCGAGCTCTGTAGTGACTCAAAAGCATCAATAGACAGCACCACATATTGGCCAATTAGAACCACTCAGAAAGGGTCCTGTTTAATGGCACCACACTGGGGACCATAATGGGAATGGGGTACATGTGAGGTCTCCTTTCTCTCTCCTTGTCAGGATACATGGAGGGAGGGAAATGGAGGGAACGAGGGGGTGGAGTAGCAGGAGCGATGGCATGTAGTCAGAAATTGATGCTTAAACAAGCATAAGGCAGTATTCAAAAGCACTTTTCCCCTCCTTTAGGAAGAAGGGGGTACTTCCAGCAGTTAGTGGTAATCCAGATGGCGCAACACATTGGGCCAGAAGCAGGAACCATTCTACTCCCCCATGCCTGGGATATGTGTTTATCCCAGGCATGGGAGACACACACACACATGCACACACATAGAAATCACACCTCCAAATACCTCCCATTAATTGCTGTGATATATTCCACTAATTATCAAAACTCAGAAGAACAGAATGATACATTGTAAGCCTTATGAGTTTTACACGATTTGTATAATTTACCAGCACACACACACATACACACACACACAACACACACATACACACAATTTTCAAAAATATCTGATTTTTCTCACATTAGGCACTTAACATCATCATTTTTAGTATTTGACCATGAAGAGTCTTTAAAAATGGGCATTTTCCTACTCAGATTTTGACTGTTTCCCGTTTCCTATCTTTTGAAGTGATTGTAAATAGCATGGGAAATAAATGTAATGCTTGGGTTGACTTTGATCTATCTCATGTTAATGACTGGTTCTAGATTGACAGACTCATGGGCAAATCTCTCTATATGAAAAAGGACCACAAAATAAAACAAAACAAGCAAACAAACAGGAAAAGGCTTTCCTTTTGTTCAATAAAGAACATCTGGGGACCAGCAGTTGGCATAATGGCTATGTTGCTGAACTCCCAGGTAGTTGACCACAGTTCAAGTCCTGGACCCGGTGGCTTAAACTCATGCAGGGGTGTGTGCTCCTGAGAGGAGAAAGGAAGAGAAGGGATTGCAGTGTGGCCATCCCCTCTGGGGGCTGATTTCTTGCTTTCTGTCTCTCTGTCTCTCTCTGTCTTTCTGGCAAGCACATACACACACACCATAGCAAACACCTCTCAAAAAAAAAAAAAAAGAATTATTTAAAGATCATTCTGAAAGTTTGGTTTGGTCTCTGTTTTCGCTTAACCTTGTGACTCTGAAAAGGTTATTGGAAGGAGTGCCAATTATGTTGGTGTTTTGAAATAGGGCCAGGTCCTCTAGGAGGCAGACTCAAGCTGCCAATACCTAATCTCATAAAGGTCACTTAAAAGTTCAACTGAAATTGCTTTTAGTTACTAAAATCTCATCTGAGTTGAAATGAGCACGAGAAAGGTAAAATGTTTCCACCTGCTTTTATTGGTCCTTGGGCGTCTTTTTTAAGAGTGAGGTTTAGTTCTAGTAAGAATGATCAGATCTTTCAAGAAAGGATCTTCTTGTCTTTTCATAAACTTACAACTATTATACAGACCTTGAAAGGAGAAAAATGAACATGTTCTGCAGGAAAATTTCATGCTCAGAATGTCTACAACAAACCATTAACTACAAAGGTAATTCTTGGGGACTCTATGATCTTAATACCTACTAAGGAACAAGACAGAAAAAAACTTGTGCTGTGATTTCAAAGGTACTCAGAAAATCTGTCTCTCACAAATGTCTTATATTGATGCCTAATGAACGAGCTCTCAAATTAGATATTGGTTTTATTTGGCTTTGAGCTGTGTGGCCTCCAGACTATAAATGGTTTTCCAAGAAATCTCTTTTAAAAATTTGAGTCTCATTTTTATCAATCCAAGTTTCTTTAGGAAAAAATTTATAAGCATAACTTTCATATTTATTGGCTATATTGGTCTAGGTATAAAAATGGTGCCACAGTCAGACGAGCCAGTGATGTGGTAATTAAGATAGCTGGATTCCATATAGCTGACTGTGAGGTTCAAGTCCAGGACCCAGTGGTCTTGAAAATATGCCAGGCACAGTGGCATGCCTGCCCAAAATCCCAAGAGGAGAAACATAGAAGGGATTGCAGTATGGCATCCCTCTTGGGGGGATACTTTCTCACTTTCTCTTTCTGTCTCACTCTGTCAAGCACATATGCCCTATTGCAATTTTTTTGAATGGTGCCACATTATGAGTAATTGAAACTATTACTTTGGAAATATAATAGGGCATTTTTATCTTCTTCAAAGACTTTTTTGTAATTAGGCTAAGTCCTGAAAAAATATCTTGTGTATGGTCTCATATAAGTTCTCTATTCTGAGAGGCCATTACTGAGTAATTCACATGAAAATTTCTCATCAATTCTACAAGTACCACTTCCCACTGTCACCTAGACTCTCACCACTGTCCCCACTTCTCCCTGCTGCTGCTGACGTAGCTAGGGCCAACAGAAACCACAGATATCAGCACTTGACCATACAATAAGAACACTTCTACTGTTTCCAAATAAATATGGTGTGGTTTTGCCATGAGAGAACAATGATAAAAATTCTCTTCTGTATTCAGACTTAGATTCTCTTCCCTCCCTCTATCCCTTTCCTTTTTCCTTCCCATTCTTCCTTTTTTTCATTTGTCCTTCTTCCTTCCTCCCTTCTTCCTTTTTTGGCTTTCTTCCTTCCTTCCTACTTCCTTTTTTGGGCTTTCTTCCTTCCTAATAAGAATAACGTTGCTCAGATAGTATGTGTAGACATCCAACTATTTAAAGGAATGAAAATTAAATTACCATTGAATTGTGATCCAAGCTTTGAAAAATACAGAGCACTCTTGGAAGGAAGCAGAGTTCTACAAATAGTTAAGGACAAGATCCAAGAATGGATCTTTCCCTTCCTAGTAGAATGAAGCTAGACCATCTCTAGCTAAATATTTGGGTTACACAAGGTGTTACTTCTGGAAGGTTTATCTTGATAGTCTTACTCTAAAATCTATTTTTTTTATTATATAGACTCATTTTTAAAGCTTATAAACAGATGATAGCATTATAAACATACTAGGCTTTTTTTTTTTTTTTTTTTTTTTGTAGTATATGTTTTCTCTGTGTCACAGTTCTCCTGCCTCAGCCCCCGAGGTGTTTTGATTACAGGTACATGACATAGCATCCAGCTATGACTGGATCCAGATAAAACCTGGGACCCCACATGGTTCCAGCCTGCAGAGCAGTGTCTTAGCGGGGTACACCACTACTGCTGGGCCAAATTTATAGATCAAATAGCACACAGTTATCTTTACACATATGAATTACATTAGTTTCTCTCTTATTTTTCTGAAATCTTGTAAGAAGCATGATTATAGATATTATTTGGAATGCAATACTGGGGAAGGAAAAAAAAGAGGAAATCACTCACTGGTATATGTTTCCTCTTTTCAGTTGTCTTACCAATTTCTCAAGAGATTGTGAGAAGAGTTTTTGATTTTTTTATTATTTTTTTTAATAAAAATGTTGTTGAAATAGGCTCATTATCTTTTGCTAAAGGAAATACATTTCATTCACATTACAGGTGTATCACATTGTTATAGATAAAAAAATTAAGTGAAATAGTATGAAATGTATTAAAACAGTAGAAGATGTATTATGGATAGCACATTTTAAGTCTTATTTTATGCAAAACTACAGGAAATGTGTCTAAATGTGTGAATATGTTCAATATTGTTATTTTAAAACATCATTGGTTTATTTTTGAATGAAATTGGCCCTTTAGCAAGTGAAAATCAGGATGATATTATGGCATAGGTGTTAAGGGTTCTTTCCAGAAATTTTGGGACAAGCTGGATCTGTTATCTGTTTTCAGGTTTAAGAAATGGAGACCCTAACTGGGGCCAGAGATAGTGTGCTGGTCTATGACTGGATGTTAAACAAGGTGACACATCTTAGCAAGCAGGTTTTTATTTCCAGATGATTGGCTTGAAAAGACAGTGAGAATAGATACTCTCTAGTCAAGTAGCCAAGAATTCCTAAGATGGTCCAATGTTTCTGTTCCAGGAAAGCAGTAACCATCATGGCTGCTGACATTTCCTTGTTACAGAGATAGCAAGTTCTGTCCTTGGTCGAAAACAGGGTTTTCATTCTTACTGTTTCTTTCTGTTTTTTTTTTTTTTTTTTTTTCTCTCCTGTGTAGTCACAGCAAGGATTAAAATGGTTGGCATTCATTTATCTCCTTTGAGAGCCAGTGCCTTTTCTACCCAGCTGTCTGTAGCTCCAGGAGCCATTATGTGTGAAGGGATAAAAGCCAGGTAGCAGTTTCCTCAAGTCATTCCTGAACAACTTTTCCTTCTGTCCTCTTTCATTCTTAGACATCCACATGGCCTCCTTCTCAGAGCCTGAAGCCAGAAAATGAGTCAACCAGAGCACTGAAATTTTCCAAATGCAGCAAGTGACTAGCAGTACATAAACATGTGTGGTCCAGTTTACTGCCTTCCCCTTCTCTAACCTGGAATTTGCATCAGTAGAGTCATTATTTGGGTGGAAGCATTACCTTCTCAAAACAAATATATTCTAGTCTCTATGTTAGGCACTGGAATTGAGGAGATAACTAAAGAATGATCCAACCATTGCTTTATGGCAGGATAATGCTTGGATAGGAATATGCAAAGTACTGAAACATGGAGTGGAATAAGCTTGCTGGGCAGAAGAGAATTACTGGACTTCAGACCTGAAGAATAAGTGCATTTAGCAGGTGGAAAGAGCAATGCATTGTTTCAGAAAAAAGAATGGAAAAGCATAATTCATGGAAGTAGCAGGAAACAAAACAAGAGTAGAAGACACACCCAGAAGTTGGTGGTGTAGATGTGATTGTATAAATCATTTTGTTACATCCCATAGTTTTGAGAAACTGCTTATTTTGAGTAAGTGACTAGAATGATCAGTTGCCAGTAACTCGGAAGATGGATTTGAATCTTGGGACCAGCAGTTAGCATAATGGCTATGTCGCTGGACTCTCATGTAGTCAAGCACGGTATAAAATAAAAAACTACTTTTTTTTTTCCCAGAAGGTACATGCCAGCAGGGGGCAGTGGGAGTAGAGAGAACCCCCCCCAACCAGGCTGGTCACTCTGCAGTCTCTCTTTTCTCCATTTCTCTATCCTGGAAGCTTTGTTGGCATGGGTACGTGCACCCAAAGTATCTTTCCATCCACTGGAGCTGGGATTCAAACGATGGGTGGTCATGTGGGATTTGGCTCCTTCTCCATAGACTTAATGGATGTGCTATGGGACAGGCCCAGGAACATCTTTCCTAATGTAATGCTTGACTTTCCTCTCAGCAATGCTATCACATTGTAATGCAGTAGCAGTACTGATAGTATTTACACATAATAAGAAGGAAGGCTTCTTTTCATTTCCAAACCCATGCTTCCAGTTCAAGACCTCATTAATGTTTATCTTACCACAATAACCTCTGGGCTGATCTCTCTGTCTTTAATCTCTTCCTGACTTGAATCCATCATTCTGCTTGATTAATCTTCCTTTAGTCCATTCTACTCTGGCCATGACCCTTCTCAAAAAGCTTGAATGACTCCTTACTCTCCAATTCAAAAGCGTTTCTTAAATTCTTCTGATCAATTATTTGCAGCATCTTAGGTTCCTGTGTCAAGAAATCTGTTCACTCCGATGAAAGTTCCAGACCTTCTCCTAATAAACTGCAGGTATATTTACATTTATGGTAAGGTTCCATGAAATGTCCAGCTAATTCATAGATACTCTGAAATACCTAGGAACAAGAATTCCTGTATTTCATTCATTCAACCATTCAACACATATTATTGACCTTTTGTTACATTGGTCACTGTTCTAAATGCTGAGGATAAAAAAGTAAAAAAAATAAATAAAAATTCCTACCCTTATTTGGGTTACATTCTACTCTGGTGAGGTAGAACAATAAAGAAGATAAATAAAAGTCCCACAATGAAGTATCCTGGTTTTAAACATTGTTTCAAAATTGCTTTCAGCCTTTCTAGTATCTTCAGGAAGATTGTGAATACCCACATCTGTAATTGTCCTATTTATGTACCTACCACCTAATATAGTTGATCCATACTCAGAAATGCCAACCCCTTGTACAGTCACAAAATCTATGTATAACTTCTGACTTTCCGAAAATTACCAATAGCCTGAGGTTGACCAGAAGCCTTAAAAAGAACATGAACTGTTGTTAACACATATTTTGTATGTCATCTGTATTACACATTATATTCTTACAATAAAGTAAGCTAGAGAAACAATGTTCTAAAAAAATAATAAGGGGGGGGGCCCTAATGCAGTAGTTAAACACTGTTCATTAGGAGTCAGATCCCACATGGGTGACCATGGTTTGAATTCCAGCCCTGGCAGCTTAAAGAAACAAGCCAGGCATGTGGCATATGGGAGAAAAAGGACAGAATGACCATACCCCATTGGGGATTGCTTGCTCTCTCTCTCTCTCTTTGACAAGTGCACATACCTTCTGACAATCCAAAAAAAAAAAAATGAAAGAAAAAATTGTAAGGAAGAGAAAATAGATTTATTGTATTTATTTTAAAAAAATCCACCTATGAGTAGACCTACACAGTTGAAACCCATGTTACTCATGGGTTAGCTGTCCTAAATTGTCACCTGTTTCATTTCCATGAACTTTATTTGGTCTATAGCTTGAACTTGTTTGGTTAGGCTCACCAGAGCTTAAACTCCATCTGCCATGGTCTTTTTCTGATCCAGCTGGGTCATATCCCTTTTTGTATTTCCTCATCTCAGACACTTTTCCATTGCTGCATGACCCTTTCATCTGAGAATGGTCCTTTATGACTTTTTAATAATGGCATACTTATTTATTCTGGAGAGTTTATTTATTACACATGTACTTCCTACTTATATTGAAGCCATTCCATTTCTCTTCAACATCACTTTTTGGCAGACTAATATTTCTCTGTTTTTCTGAAGATACATGAATGTTAAATGTCAATTAAACCTACTGGTGAGCATCAGCATTACTGCTCGCTTCACTCTGACTGACTGAGGACTAGAGTGACTATGGAGCAAACTCAGTATGCTTCTGTGAAATATACTCCGTTACTCTTTCAGAAAATTTCATCTAACATTCAAACATTCATACAGCTATAACTGACAGAGATGAATACCCAATGCCATTAAGAAAATAGGCAAGCAAAGTGAAAATGTAAAAACAACTTTAAAATTAAAATATAAGAAAGGGATGGTCTGGGCGAGGCCTGAAACACAGTGGGTAAGGACGCTGGATGCTGGATCCCACATAGACAATGGTATTTTGAACCCTGGCTTCAGTGCCTGAAATAACACACGGGCATGTGCCTAAAATCCCAACAGGATGGAGAAATGAGGAAACAAGATTTCAGCAAGATCATACTCCATCCCCATGAAGGGTGCTTTATTTCTCCCCTCTTCTATCCGGTGAGCACATGCACCCTCTGGCAAAAAAAAAAAAAAAAAAAAAAAAAAAAAAAAAGAAATGGATTGTTAAAATCTACTGATTATCCAAACTGCTGTATACTAGATTTTTGGTGTGATATTTTTTCCTTTGAGAGAGGGTAGAGGGTCAGTTGGCATGGTGGTTCAGGCAGCTGGAAGCCACATGACTAACTGCACAGTTAAAGAGTCCTGAATCCAGCATCTTGAAAAACATGCTGGGCGCATGTGCGTGCATGATCATACTTTCTTCATTTTTGCCTCCTTTGGGGATTTTGGGCATGTGCAGATGTGCACCCAGCATATCTTTCAAGCCTCCAGGTTCAGAAAAGTCATCCATGTGGGGTCCAGCTGCCTTAACTATCACCACCAGCTGGTCTAAGCATGTTCTTTTCAAAAGGCAATGTAAAAAAAACTCAGACTTGGGTTCTATTTCTCTACCATTTGCTAACGCCTAACTTTAACCACATCCTTAAACTTTCCTACTAGCTATTTCTTCATACTGAAAAGGAAAGACTTGAAGTAGTTGATATTCTAGTGATGAAACTATGATGAATTTATTTTACTTCTTTTCTGTTTCTTCTCCCATAATTTTCTAAGAAATCACCATTTTCTTACCAGCCACTCATTAGTATTGTGACAATCTGTTGCATCTATAAAGTTATGTCATTTTGAATTAGGAATGATGTATCATTGCACGTGTCCTCATATGTAGAAGAAGCCCACTTTCAATATGTGTGCCAGCCAGTTCTGCACAGTTCAAAATATCATAGGGGATGGTAACTTTAGATATTTGGAAGTGAGGATCAAATTGATTCAGTAACTAATCAAGTTTACAATTAATTGGTAGCAGCATAAGGATAAAGATTCCCTGACCTTCACACACACTTACTACTTTTTTCATTTTAATTCTTCATTTTTAAAAAATTTTTGCCACAGAGTGTGTGCACTCACCAAACAAAGTCAGAAACACACACATAGGGAAAGTAAGAAATAACACCCAACGGGGATGGCCACACCACAATCCCTTATCGTCCATTCTTCTCTTAGGAATTCGGGCATGCGTGCACATGTGCTTGGTATGTTTTTCAAACCACCAGGTCCAGGACTCAAATCACAGAGTCAACCATAGAAGATCCAGCATCTTAACCACCACACCACCAGTTGGCCCCCATTTATTACATTTTTGATATGTATATTCCCTCCTTTTCAGAATTTCCTTTGACCTGACAATATCTTTTTTTCTTTCCTTTTAATACAGGTTTTATACTCTGCTCTCGTTCTTAGTGATTCATAGTCAACCTGTGAGCTATGATCCTAAGGCAGGGTATCGCCATGTGTGAGTCTCCTGTCTTAGCCACCCAGTTCGGACTCCAAGCATGTGCCACCACAGCTGGCTCTTTTTTCAATAGGATCTCATTATGTTGCAGACACCAGCCCTGAGCTCAAGATCCTCCTGCCTCAGTCTCCCTAAGTTGCTGGTATTACAGGCATGGGCCACCATACCCAGACTATAAGTGGGACTAGGAATAGAACCTGAGCCTCCCACATGGAGCCTTCACCTTGGCCTGCAGACCACTGGGTCATAGTAGCATGCAGCACTGCAGAGGGGTCTATGGGATATTTTTATTTGTTTTCCCCTCATGAGAGACAACTCTACAGTTTTCTTCGTTGAACTTCATTCTGTCCCAGATTACTTTTTTATTTCACTGTAGTTTCTCCCAATCTTTGGGACTTCCCTAAAATTTCTGGACCTTTGTTGCCTTATTTATTTACTTATTTTATCTTCAAAACACCATTTTCCGGGAACCAGCAGTTAGTGTAATGGCTATGTCGCTGGACTCCCATGTAGTCGACCGTGGTTTGTGTCCCGGACCCGGTGGCTTAAAACTCATGCCGGGCGCGTGTGTGTGCGTGCCCAAGATCCCAGGAGGAGAATGGAGGAGAATGGATTGCGGCGTGACCATCCCCCCTGAGGGGTGATTTCTCGCTTTCTGTCTCTATGCCTCTCTCTGTCTGTCTGGCGAGCGCACGCGCCCTACAGTGAAAATCTCTCCAAAAGAAAAAAAAATACACCATTTTAAAAGTCAGGACTAACTCAGGCTTTGGCTCCTTACTGTCACTTTAAGCTATAAAGAGTACGCTCTATATTTTATTATCCAGACACTTGATGAGAAGATAAACCAACTCAGTCCCCAAATCAATTCTTCCAGAGTGCCATTTGTCACATTCTCCTACACTGACACTAATGCATTGATCACACCCTATTTCTCATTTTATATTCTCTGCAAGTGTTTAGGGAACAATTGTTGATTTTCTTTTCTTTTTTAATAAAATATTTTTGTTTCTTAAAAAAAATCTCCTTGCTTCTACAAATTGAAAAGATTATATGAGTTCATTTTACATTTATTATTTTCTAAGGCTTTAACAGATATAAATGTTAAATTAATTCAATTCAGTTAAAAATGCCAATATTCTATTAATCCTAGAAATTCCAAATTTAGCTAGTATTTAAAATTAAGAGGCAAATGCACTACAATTATTGTCAGAGACTTATGAAGCCTAGATTAATCTCACAAAATAACCTAGCTTTATTTTGTCTCCTACAACCTTATTAGAATTAACTGAACTAGATGTTTAAGTCTCATTATTTTTCAAAAATTTACATAAAAATTCAAAGAGTAAAAAATAACATTGTTACTTTTCAATAACTTCAGTTAGCCTTGCTATAAACCACAATACCGAACTTGTCTACAGTCCTTTCAAGACATTTACTTAATTAATTCAAATCTGTTTTGGTCCTTCTGCAAAATGTCTTTGAATATAATGTGCTGTTCTGCTTCCAGGATTTGTTTCTATTGTCTCTAAAAAAAGACTATGATCTTTACTTTGCCAGCAGAGGGCACATACGCATATCTTTCTTTGTTTCTTCTAATCTGCAAAGAGGAATTTTTTTTTTTTAAAGCTACATTTGAGGTTCTGAAAGATTTTGCCTTATTTGAACTGAGTCTAATAGAAAAGAAACCCCCACCACCACATTAATATTTTCTCTTAAAAGTCTAATGCCTGGATGAAAACCAGAACAGATTCAGGCACTGTTGTTGCTGAACTAGAACATGAATTTAATACATCTATTTTTACTTCAATTTACTCTATCGATTTTTGCTCTGCAAAATTTTGGCTGGGCATTTTACCATTCATTTTATTCTGATTATATTTTGTACAGTCTTTTTGCTTCTGGTCGTCAATCCAAGACGTAGAATTAGCAAAGAAGTGGTCAACTAAGACTTATTTAACAAAAATTCAAACTGCTCATCTATATTTTAGCCTAAAGTTAATATCAACACTTGTGCAGAATATTAAATTCATTTGGGCAGATATTTAAATGTTTCTGAATGAACAGTTTGAAGGAAAATAAGTTAGTGTGGAGCAATAAAAATGAGTCTATTGACCATTTTGGTTAATGGTTTAAGGTCACTTTTGAACATTTTCATTTTCTGGCTGCTTCCAATGAACTGATGGCACGGTGACATTTTTTACACTGTCAGCTAAATGAGCAGAGGAGCATCTGTAATTTCAACATTATGCATATGCATCAGGTAATTACATAATTGCAGATATGTTGTGTCTGCACACATCAAAAGGTTATGCTTTCAAAATGGAAAAGTAAGGCTAAAAAGCAAAAGTCACAGACTCAGGGGCTGATATTTATCTCTCGCAGCATAATTGTAAGTATTTTGTGTAAGTCACCGTACAGCCTACCTTGCACCAAAACCAATACAATGAGCTCACAGATGGAAGTTCAAATGCTGCAACGGCTTTAAAAAACTTCTAGATGATCGGTCATCTTTACAGACGATGCCAAATTTTAGCATATATGCAATAATAGCCACAGTGATATTATGGAGATGTATAAGTCACACCATTTTGGACTTCCAAAAATAAGTTACTTAAACTTTAAATGTGGGGACCAGCAGTTAGCGTAATGGCTATGTTGCTGGACTCCCACATAGTCGACCACGGTTCGAGTCCCGGACCCGTTGGCTTAAAACTCACGCCGGGCGTGTGTGTGTGCATGCCCAAGATCCCAAGAAGAGAATGGAGGAGAAGGGATTGCCGCGTGGCCATCCCCTCTGGGGGATGATTCCTCACTTTCTGTCTCTCTGTCTGTCTGGCGAGCGCACATGCCCTATAGCAAAAATATCTATTAAAAAAAAAGTAAGGCGTTGCCGCGTGGCCATCCCCTCTGGGGGATGATTCCTCACTTTCTGTCTCTCTGTCTGTCTGGCGAGCGCACATGCCCTATAGCAAAAATATCTATTAAAAAAAAAAGACTTTAAATGTGGAAAAATAGTAATAGGAATTTAAGTAAAGTGTTCAATTCAAGGCTTAGGTACCAATATTTTTAAAAATACTCAGGCAGAAGATAATTAAATGTGGATTACAGTAGGAGGAGAGACAGGTCCCCAGACAAAATAAGTGAAAATACTCTGAAAATATAAAACTATTCCTGTTCACAAGGAGGTTTTCTGTTTTTTTGAGTTTTTCCCCCAAATGGATTATTTTCCTTTTGGAGACCCCAATTTCACTACTCCCAGTGTTTGTGAATATGACACCAAGCATTTTGTATGATCTAAAAAAACTTAAACTCTTAAAATTTTGGACAGTTTTGAATTTATTTTTACTTCTAAGTATGTCATTATAAGTGATAATTATTATTCATTTTTTAGAAGAACTAGTTGCCTTGCAGCCCATTACATGTTAATGCTTTTGCCATTTTGGCTTTGTTTTTTAAATAAAAAATAGAGACTCTTCATCGTCTTAAAATATCAAATCCATGTGACATCTAGGAGTTGGAATGTTGAGTAGAAAGAGAGAGAGAGACAGAGAGACATAGAGAAATTGTGGTAACAGAATAATCAGGAAGGTTGAATATCTCACAAAGAAACAGATTGCACGCACTGTGAGTCCATATGTCTTGCATTGTTTTCTACTTTGCTGACAAACATCAGGCTCAAAACAATGCTTCTCTGGCATCATACCTTGTTTTCTCTCAAAGACACCCTCTCCTTCTCTTCCTTATTCTCTCATTCTTCTTTCTCAGTTTTCTAAACTGGGTTGTAGTATCATAGTTGGCTGACTTTACAGCAAATACCTTATGTATATTTCATTTTACTTTAAAACCTGGCCAGTATCTTTGAACATTAATATAATAATCCTAGGTCATGCATTGAACCACAGGGCCTAAAGGAGGAGATAGAGGATCAGGACTCAGTGCTTCTTATTTTTTAAAACATATATCCTGAAACTAGACAAACCAATCACCCTTCTCAAACTCTTAGTTTACTTTCTTTCCTAAAACAAAAGAACAAGAGAAAACAGCAGAACAAATGAAGCTTCGTTCATACTAAGGCCAGCTTTAAATTGGTTATCTAACATAATGTAGAGATATTTAAATTTATACTCCTCTGGCTTAGATGGGCATTTTCAAACATACATCAATTGTCTTCTCCTCTAGTAATAAGGAAGTGAAAAGACACTTGTGGTTTCTTAAGGTATGAGTTTACTGGGGTTTTCCACTATGTTATGCCTTCTGAAATAAAGGAGAACTAGAGCATAAATATTAGACATTGCAACAATGAAACTAATGCACTTATTTTTAATCATTAAATTCATGTTTAAAGTGAAATTATTGTCCATGTATTTTGACTTGCAGGTGGTGTAAACCAAGTGAATAAGCCAAGTGAATAATGCTTTCACCTGACAAAGCTGAAACAAAGCATACTTTCTGAGGTGGCCCTGTAGCTGAGGGATCTGGACCCATCCCCCCATGGCCAACTGCAGTTCAAATCCCAGCCCCAGCAACATGAAAAATATACCGGGCACATGTGCATGTATGTCCATAATCCCAACAGGATAGAGAAATGGAGAAGAAGGAATTGGGATGTGATCAGGTCCTTCTAGGGAGAGCACTCTCTCCCTTCGTCTCTCTCTGTCAAACACACACACCCTCTGACAATTAAAAAATATGTAAGAATACTTTATTTTGTTATTTGGGTAGTTCTTATCTTCTTCATATTATTTTGAATATAAATAGATGAATAACTTCATCTTTATCCATTCCCTTCATCTTTGAGGGGAGTGGATAATATAGGCATAAATTTATTTCTGTCCTATCTTAAATGTACCTTGGCACAAACTAAACCTGTTATATTGAAGTAATTATTTGGTAGCCTTTATGGAAATGATTTTGGGTTAATGACCAAGTAGTACAATTGCGATGTGATAAAAATCTTTACAAGAGACATGGATCAATGAGATCGGTTTAATACTATCCTCGCCAAACAATGACCAAATGAGAAAAATGTGGGTGAACATGGGTTTCATGATAAATATGAGAACAAATGTTGAATTTCAGCCTTCAAGTTCCCCAACATACTGACTTTCTGAGTATACTGCATACATGTGGAAAAGGACATGTTACATCCAGAAGCAGGGATTATTTTTCTAAACACATTACAATTTAAGTTAAAGAAATGGAACTGGTTAAAGGCAGAGGAAGGCGCAGTGGAGACCCCCAGGGATGAGCCAGCTCTCCAACCGCCATCAGAAGGCCATGGGTTCATGGAGATCTGCTATTGAAAAGAGGGGAGTGTATCTGAAAGGTGACAGAAGGGCGCCTGGTGTGGTGATGCGAGGTGTGATGACAGAATCTAATTAGATGGCAGCGTAGGTTGGAAACAAAAGGAAGGCCCTGTCTATTCAGCAGCTAGAATGTGCTAATACCAAATTAGATGCTTAGTCAATATAACCACCTCTGCATGTGGTAAGTGCTTAAACCTAGAGAAGCAGTTAATTATCTCTCCTCAATGTCCCAGCCTCCACTTGAAACCTAACTTCAGCCTTATATTTAATGCCATAGCTGTGGGAAATGTGCCCCCCCCTTTATGAAACAGAATCAATCTTTCTCCCCAGAGAGTGACATTTAATCACCCCTGTGTTATTAGGCTTATGATTGGGATTATGATTATTATTCTCATTTGCCTTGGTGGCTTTGTGCTGTCAAAGCTTTTACAGCAAATCCCATACCCACGTATGAAGGGCCACTGATCACTAGTTCTCCAGCACCCTTTATTAAGTAGGTCCTGAAGAAACTTCCTAATATTTTTGATCAGGTGCCTAATCTGACATCGTTTTTTAATCTTCACGGACGAGATGTGAAGGCCATACACAAATATATTTCAATCTGTAATTATGTATGAGTTGACTTTATGAATTTGGCATCTAAAAATAATACCTGCGGGTCATTTTGTGTATCTTCCTGATCTTTTAATTTTGAAAGTTGATTGGAAATATTAAGAAAGGATGAGTATTACTGCTTGATGTCTAATAATTTATGCATACTTTCCTTTAAGGAAATCCAAGGGCTTTATAGGCAATGAAAATGTCAGTATTATATGGTTGCTATTTACTGAATCACTATTACAAGAGTAATGTGTCTAATATGGAAAAAAATGCTTTATAAAATTTTGTCAGTAAACGTTTTTCATTGATGCATCTTGGTATTTCACACTTCTAAAAATTTAACAATCAATTAATATTTATTTTACTTCCTGGTATGTATTAAACAATGTACTCAGTGCACTCAGAAATATTAATATTTCAGAATATGAAGGGCCTCCTCTTTGCCAGGCATTGTGCTAAACATTTTGCACACAATAGCTCATTCTTTCTCAAATAATTCCACAAGAAAACTATTACTATTACCTCCATTTTTATGGAGGAAAATGGAGTCACAGACAGATTAATTTACCCAAAACCACACAGTTTATGAATTATTTATTCCACATTTGAAACAGTATTAACTCCAGAGGTTTCACTTTTGTTAGTTTAAAAAAACTAAAAATCATGCCAGTAGTGTGGGGGCTGAGAAGCTGGATTGCATATGGCTGACTACAAGGTTGAGTCCTGAACCCAGTGGCTCAGGAAACATACTAGGTACATGTGGATACGTGCCCCCAAAATCCCCAAAAATGGGAGAAATGGAGGAGGAAATGTTGTGGCATGGTCATTCCCCATGAGGGGACTTTCTTACTCCCCCCCCCAAAAAAGAACTTGTGTCCTCTTGCAATTTTTTTTAAATTAAATTTTCTTTCCAAAAAAGATTTAAATCTGTAATAAACCAAATTGAAATGAAATAAAGACCAAATCTGAATCATATTTATGCATCTCAAGGAAGACAAAAGCAGATGATTTCTAAGATCTGCTCAGTAGTCAAAAGAAAGTATGCTGCTAAAGAAACAGAATGTTAGATGAGAACTGAGAACAGCTAGCACTCCTGTGACAAAAAGACATTGAGTGTGTGGCATTGTCTTTGATTCTATAGTTTGAGTGGGTGGACAGACTATCTGCCATTTCTTCTAAATTAGGATGAAAAGGTGGAGTTAAAAATATCACACTTCTGACAGAGTCAAAGCAGTGAATGTACTGCTGTTTGGATTCTCCTTCCACAATTGAACTGATATCCCTAGTCATAGTCAGAGCGG
>NW_006159556.1:1623453-1630488 GCF_000334495.1 Tupaia belangeri chinensis | reverse complement strand
CAAATGTTGCATTTCCCAAGAGAGCAAGCACCCATAAGTGAATAAAAAGAAAAAGAAAAACAAAAAAACAGCAAATATCAAGATTTCCCTGCAGAAGAGCTGATCTGAAAGAGAGAAATTAGAAAGGGCTAAGCAGACACTTTCTCCTTGGAAAAGATAGAAGAGTTGGGAGAAGATAAGGAATCACGTTCTAATTATTCAACCAGGGCAGAGTTCCAATTCTGTTAGTCCTTGGGAATGCTGGAAAAATGCAAAGAGAAGCCTTCTCTCTCTCATCCCCCTACTATTTTAAGGTTTCAATAATCAATATTGGAATCAAGGAGGTCATTATGAAACTGATCCATCGCAACAACCAACAAGAAATATAGCACTGTATTTCCCTGGATATGTGTGTTAGATGTAGGGGCTGCTGTCATGGGATGAGGGTCCAAGCATTGGATTAGACTAATCTATTAAAACCTAAATTTATAATGTGATAATATTAAGAGGTAGGCTTTGGCGGGTGATTAGGGCATGAGGGCAGAGCCATTATGAATAAAATGAGTTTTTCATAAAGAGATGTGAGAGTACTGCCCAGTTCCTTCCTCCGTGAGAGGGTACAGAGGCACCTCTATGAACACAAGCTCTAGCAGGATACTAAATTTGTTGCGACTTATCTTCTGGTCTCTTGAACTGTAAGAAATAGATTTCTGCTGTTTGTAAGCCACCCAGTTTACGATATTTTGTTAAAGCAGCACAGATGGATAAGCACTCTCCCTTCCTCAGTCTAATTTACTCAGGTTATACAACTTACTTTATATTCTGCCTATTGAGATTACTCTCCAAATTTATCACAAATGCATCTCTAATAAAAATGACAGTACTTCCAACATCACAAGTTATCAAGAAAAACTAAGAGGAAAATAATATTATAGCAGTAGAGCTACCCATGACACACTCACTTTTTACTTGAAAAAGACAAGTTTTTAAAATGAAAATAGATAGAGGTATAATGGTTAAGGCACTAGACTCCCACATGGCTGACTACAGTGCAATACACAGACAGGCTGCTTGAAAATCATGCTGGGTGCTTGTGTGTACATACCCAAAATCCCAAAAGGAAAACGGAGAAGGGACTGTGGTGTGGTCATTCCCATAGTCTATCCACCCACTCAAGCTGTAGAATCAAAGACAGTGTCACACGCTCAAAGATGATTTCTCACTTTCTCGTTCACTGTCTCCCTCTATCTCTCTCCAATGAGTATACATGCCCTATGGCTAATACAAACAACAACAAAGATGTAAACTTTCTCTGAAAAGGGCCAAATAGTAACTTTTTAGGTTTTGCTACAATATCTGATCTCTGCCATAACTATTTAACTCTGATATTATTTAGTTCAAAAGCTACAATACATCAAGAGTGGCCACATTTGTGTTCCAATAAAACTTTACTTGCAAATATATAATGGGTCAACCACTGGCTCATCCACTGAACTATTGAAAATAAGGCATAGTGTTGGTTGTTATGAGATACAAAAATAAAAATAAAGAGATAACTAACCAAGGTGCTTTTCCTTCTTCAGTCATTCAATCAAACGCTTCTGTAATAAGATGTGTGTGTGGCAGGCTGGAGGTAGAAAGGGTTGCCCATGCACCAACAACTTCTCCAAATAGCTACAGTCTTGTTAACCCTCAAGCTGTCCTGCTTCAATAGAATTCAGGGAAATGCTTTGCTTATGTTTACAGTTTATTATAAAGGATATTACAAAATAAACAGATGAGCAGCCAGGTGGAAAAAATGCACAGGGCAAGGCATGTGGGTATGTGGGAAGGAGTAAGCAATTTCAGGCCCTCTCCAAGCAAGCCACCCTCTGGGAAGCTAAACAGAAGATCTCAGAAGTCAATCCTCTGGGAATTTGTGGGAAAGCATCATTGCATAGGCATGACTGATTGAATTATTAGCCTTTGGTGTTCTACTTGTTTTTCAGTTCTTCATTCTTCTCTGAAGTTTGGGATGTGGGCTGAAAGTCCCAACTCCTTAATCATGCCTTAGTCTTTCTGGTGATCAGCCCCCATCCTGAAATTATCTAAGGCCACCCAGCATCAAGTCTTATGTTTGGCATAAAGAAGACATTCCTATCACTCTAGATTCCAAGGGTTTTAGGAGATATATGCCAGGAATGGGAAAGACCACCAAATATATATTTTTATAATATCTCAAAACCCAACTGGGTCAATGCCATCCACCCTAAAAGACTTGGCATTTTTGTCTTCAGTTCAGTATCATTTATACTTTCTAATTTGCTTTGTATCAGGCTTACTGCAGCAATCAATGTGAAAGTCTAACATGTTAAAGATAATATTTAAACATCATTTAAACATCCTCAGTGATCACTTCACGTTCAGATTTCAGGTAAATATGTTATAAAGCAGGGAATAATGTTAATGGTTATTAAAATTTTTTAAACTAGGCAGACAAGAGCAGTAAGTATCAAAATAGTTCTCTACTTAATACACTACAACAAACAACAATTTACATGATAAAATTTATATTCAACTTAAAAATGTAGAACTTTGTGTTTTATAGAAAACAAAATTTAAAAATCCAAAGTTATCTGTACACAGCAAGGATATTTTATACTGTCTCCCTTCCTTCATTCACTACTTGGTGAACCTGGTAGATAGTACACATGGGAGACATAGCAAAATTAAAGACCTGTCTCTTGTGTTATCAAAAGGAAATCAAGACACTTCCTACCCTCAATTCACATACAGTTATGCCCATGGACATATTGAGCAGCGGTGAATCCTGTATTACTTTAGTATTAAAACACGATTCTTCAAAGAAAGGCCCTCTTTTTGTTAAGAAATTTGGGTCACATAGGTGAAGACAGTAATGGGGCTCAGAAAGTGATACTCCAAAGATCTATACTTCGACTGAATTAAACAGCCTCACAACAAACTCTCTAACCTCACCCCACCCCATCTTGTCTCTCCAGTGTCTTGATCCTCTTTCTCTCCTGAGGTACAGGAAAGGGCTTTACTCTGATATTCCATTTCTGCTTGAAGACCAGACCCACCAAATAGGTAAACAATTGCCTTCAGCCTCTTCCCTGAAGGAGTATTGAGGAATAACACACCTGGATAGATTTTTCTCCCGAATTATTGTCTGTCTCTAAGCTCATCCACCTCCCAAGGGCAGTTATTTATACACTACTGTCTGAGCATTAGACCCATTCTTTCCCCCTAAAAATGAATTCCTCTACAGTTTCTTGCACACACACCCCACCCCCATTTCCTCTCTCCTATGAAGAGGATATAACAGTCTGAACCATCTGGCCTCTCTCTGAGTTCCTATTTTCTGTGTCTCCCATGTATGAATTTACACATTAAAACAAATTTGTGCATCTTTTTCTCAGTGAACCTCATAGGAAAACAGAAAATTCCTTTATCCCTACAGTATTTTCGATAATAATATTCAACACCACACAGTTGTTTGAAGAAAAGGAAGGAGCGGTACTGATAGTACTGATAGGTAGTATGAGCACGCAGCACATAAAGAAGAGAGTGTGTCATTGCCATCATGAAAACCCCTTTGAATGGCAGTGATAAGCCTATAAAATACGAGCAAGGCAGAGTCCTTAGTCTCTAGTGACATTGCAGTAAATAACAGAGGCTGTACTTTAGAAAAATCCTTGATGAGTGATCTGGAATTCTTAATACAAATTCAAGTATGTCTGATAGCTCTTAAAGGTTCATGTGAAATAACGAGAAAGCTATAATTCCATGATCTGGGAAAATCCCGTATAAATTAAGTAGAACATTATGCACTGTCTTCTTTACTCAATCACATGCAGCTTCTGAAGGGTGGGGGGGAAGGGTAGGCAGAATGGCAAAAGAAGGATAAAAATGCATTGGTCTCCTTCTTCACACCTAATTGATTCTTCAGGATGCTCACGATAAGGTATTTGTATCTTTGTCCTTGGCTTCATGAGCATCCACAGAAGCTCTAAGTCTTCTTGATAATATTAATTAAGGACTCTTCAAAAATAGTTCCAGCCCAGTCCTAGTGGCACAAGCAAGAGGGTGAAAGTGCACAAAGCGGACCCCACATGGGAGGCCTGGATTTAGATCTCATTCAAGCTAAACAAGCCAGGTTTGGTACCACGTGTCTGTGTTCTTTGCTGGCTGGAAGGTTGGGGCAGAAAGGATCGATGTGGTGGGACCTTGTCAAAAATACCTGTCTGGGGCTGGCAGGTGGTGCAGTGGTTAAGGGTACTGGACTTCCACATGGGTGACCGTAGTTCAAGTTCTGGACCTGGCAGATTGCTTTCTCACTTTCTCACTTGCTTGCTCTGTCCCTCTCTGGTCAAATTAAACAAACAAACAAATAAATAAATAAAGTAAAGTAATTCTTTGAAAAAGAAAATTCCTGTCTCAGGGCCTGTAGATGGTACAGTGGTTGAGGCGTTGGACCCCCCACATGGACTGTGATTCGTGTCCCAGACCTGGCGACTTGCTTCCTCACTTTCTCTCTCTCTCTGTCTCTCTCTGGTGAGTACATATCCCCTCTAGCAAATTAAATAGTAATAATAATAAATGAAATTAAATAAATAATTCTTTAAAACAATTAACTGTCTCTCTCTTTCATGCTCTTTCCTTCCTCAACAAAAAGGAAAACACATTTCCCATTTTACCATCCATCTAAATGAAGCCTTTGCCAATAAATAAGCAAGTAAAGTTTTTGCTTAATAAAATATTTCTGAATTTGAAAAGAACACTTAATTTTTAAAGGAAAATCCTGAAAAATCCCTTTTTAATTAATTAATTTGTGACATGCTAAGTTAGGACAGAAGGCAACTTTATAAAAGATATATTATGGCAGACATTTCAACATACTTGGAATTCTTTAGAAAATTCCAGCACAAAATAAGTTTATGGAGTTTTGAATAATGGAAACAAGAAAGAGAGGTGAAACAAAGATAGTGCTTTTTTTCAGAAAAGGCAAAGAAGACATAAAAATCTTTGCTAACAAAAGTAATTCAAGTTTTTGAGTAGTAAGAAATGAATGTGTTGTTACAATGAGAGACAGACAGACAGATTGATAGTGTCATAGCTGGATTTCCTTCAATGAAGTCTGAACAAGGTAATATTTCCTGTCAATTTCTTATTTCCCACTGATGACCTACAAATAAGTATCTTTATACCATATTTTCAAGAGGGAAAATAATTATTAATTTGTAATACTTTTAAAATAACAATATTAATGATATAAGCACCTTTCTAGAAATAAAAATCCTCTGCTTCTCTTTTTGATTTGAAACAATGGACAAATTACTAAGACGTTTTGCCATACAGGTGCCTCATTATGAAAGTTAATAATATTGACTTTCTTGCAAAGAAATGTGAAAATTAATGAGATAATAATCCTGATTCTAATGTTAAAGTAGAAGTCAGAAAAATGCCACATTACTTACTATAATGAGGAGCAAATTGCTGGTCCTAAGAAAGAAGAAAATTGCTTTTGTTCAATTAAATGCAAGACTACTGACCTATCATCTAAAAAAAATTCCCCCAATCTCATGCAACTGTGTGATTACTATTATTTTTTAACAGAAATTCTCTGCATAATGTATTATGCTCTTTTATGAGATAAGGTAAATTAGAACCAAAGCACATGCAGAGCTATTTAATAACCAGTAACCACACACCTTCCACTAAGCATTCCTTATCACAAAAAGACGTTATTACGTTATTACTTGTAATCTCACGTGTGCCCAATTGCTCTCACACTCTCCAACACACTACTCCCAGGAGTGATTGACAAGTAAATGGCCACGGTGTCATCATTTTCTTTTGAATAAATAAATAATGACAATAATAACCAATATTGAAGTGCCGTGCACACAGCAAGTACTCTCAAATCACTCGCTGTTATACCCGCCAAGCACTGTGCTCAGTGCTTACAAATCTGTTCTCTTACTGAATCCTTCAAAAACCCTATACGACAAGTGCTTTATTATTATCATGCCATTTTACAGATCCAAAATTAAGACACAGAGATATCAAGCAACTTGTAAAGTTACCCAAGTAACTGTTGGAACCAACATTTTTTTGAGAGATTTTGCTATAGAGTATGTGCCCTCTCCAGAGAGACAGAAAGCAAAAACTCACCCACTAGGGGGATGGCCATACTGCAATCCAATCTTCTCTCACGGTTTTCACATGCATGAACATGCGCCTGACATGAGTTTTTAAGCCGCTGGGGCTAGGACTTCAGTGTGGTGTACTACATGGGAGTCCAGCGATGTAACCATTATGCCATCTGCTGGTCCTCAGAACCAACATTTTAATCCAAGTCCTCTGACTACGAAGTGGGTTTCTTGACCATCACTTTCCATTGTCTTTGCCATAAACACGATATAATGCAATACAACATCTTAAAGTAGTCTGTTGTATTTTATGAAAGCTTTATCAGGTGTCAAATATACAAACTTAGAAATGCATATTCTAATTCATGAACTATGTAGTATTTTTCAGAAACATCAGGCTCACTTTGGGTGTTCATTAAATATCATTAAAATGTTGTTAGGGCCGACTCTGTGGCACAGAGGTAATTCGCTGCTCAAGAGATGCTGGATCCCACGTGGAGACTGCATTCCCGGCCTACTCAGCCTGAACTGCACCAGGCAGGTGTATGAGTGCCCAATATCCGATGCGCTGAAGGCCTGGAGTGTCCCATCCCGAGGAGACTGCCGAACGGGTTTCCTGAGTGAAGGAGTGAGAGCTGGGACAAGCGGCGTAGTGTTACAGCACGGAGACGACATAGTGTCTTCAGTGTCGCCTGTTTATTGTGGGCAGCAAGGTACAGAACGGAGACAACACAGTGTTACAACTCTTAAGGGTCGCGTCGTCTATTGTGAGCAGCACGGAGATGACGCGGTGTCACAGCTGTTCAGGGTCGTCCAGAGCCGACGTAGTGTTACAACTCTTCAGGGTCTCCCAGGTCGTCTGGAGACGATGCAGTGTCAGCTCTTCAAGGGCTTCCGGGGCGTC
>NW_006159556.1:1614076-1623071 GCF_000334495.1 Tupaia belangeri chinensis | reverse complement strand
CCCTTCTTTCTCTCCCGATGATGTGCAGGCACATGCTTTATCATAAATAACGAAGAGAGTTATTTAACATTTTATTAAATATTTACAAACTGAATAATTCAGATGATCCCTATATCTGTAAGAGAATTAGAATTTATTATATGTTTAAGAAGGTATGTATCATATTTTATAAAAAATAACCTCCATAGTAGGATTATTTTCTCTAGCAGACAAATCATTTTAATAAACATTGTTTGGGATAGATTTCTATGTAAGAAACATATATTTTTAGAATTTTGCTATAGTGCACATGTCGTTGCTGGAGAGAGAGAGAGAGAAAGTGACAAAGCACCCAGAGGGGATGGCCATGCTGTAATAACTTCTCCTCCATTTTCCTGCATGCACACATACATACCCCCTGTCTTTTTCAGGGTCCAGACTCAGTCTGGCTGGGGAAGAGTGCCTCTAACTCATAAATCATCTACAGGCAATTTTTTCTGTGAAATGATTTTTTTTATATATACAATCCTGGCAACCAGACTGAATTTAAATTCATGCACACAATCTTACCATATTTCCAAAATAAACTCACTTTCCCAATCTCTGCCCAGTTATTAAGTTCCTTGTAATCCAGTCCTTATGGAGACCTTGGCAGAAATGTATTGTTGGCAGCCTAATTTCAGGAAACAGCACAGCCTTTTAGTCAAAGTGGTCTCAAATACGGTGTTCCGTATTTTCTAGCTCTGTGACCATGAGCAAGTAAAATAATTCTCATCTCAGAAATATAGCTCATCATACAAACCCCACCTGGTTGTAATTAGAATTAAAAAGAAAGCACACACAGTGACCTCAATAAGTACGAATTCCTCTTGCCTAAATATTTCAACATAGAAATCGAGATATATTGATGGAGACTTTATATGTTTCCTTTGCACTGAGGTCTCAGAAATAAAAGATAGAAGAACAAGCTAGAGGAAGAAGGAGGGTTGTGAGAGAGCTGCTGGCTTCCGATGCTGGGATCAGTGAGTGATGGGCATTAGCTGTCTCTTCTGAATTGTGTTTTTGCTGAAGATGTACTTAGCATAAAAATTGTCTGGATTAAGGCCCGTACAGGGCTTGCCTTAGGTTGCTCTTGGGCAGAACTATTTGAGTGAACTTCGAGGCCCCAAGTTCTCAGGAGATTAAGCCAGTGGTAAGAGGCCTGACTGGCCACTGGTTATTTCTTTGTATCCTGTAGGACAGGAATGCAATAGACATTTATATTTTCCAGTTTTACTTGAAATTGATTTAAGCAACAAAGTGATAATCATGGGCCTGAGCCAAGGGATCTTCATATCCAGGAAGAAAAATGTAAAGCTTAGCCACAGCTGAGGTTCGGCTTGGGGATTTAGGGTATATCTGTGACGTGAGGCTTCTGCAGGTGACTCCATGCTGAGGCAGCCAGCCTCTGTGTGGTTGCGTTTGAATGCAAACACCTGTAACATTTGGAAGGGACTCTAACATCTCCTTCTCCCGGTACAGAAACTATTAAAATCAAGAGAACTCGTATTTTCCCTTATCTTTCAAATTCAAATCTTCCTTAAGGGGAAATAAGGGAATTGTTTACTCCTTACCATCTGTTACTGTTTTTGCCTGAAGGCCTAACAGCCTCCCTATTCCCTAATAAACAAAGGGGAATTTTATTGACCAATTCATTTTCAAAGAGACTTTAAAAGGCATTAAGCAATCAATTCTCACACAGTGTCCAATTTGGATCTCTCGTTTGCTCTCTTGCCTGAGAAGAACCCGAAAGCAAAATTCACATCAGACACTCAAGGAAATAGACTGCATTGTTTTATTTACCGATATTTACCAAGTTATGGAAATGCTTGACTGCTGTGTTCCATACGGGATGCTTTTTCGTACTTCTCTTCTTTTCCCTTTCCCGTTTCGGTCTTAATATTTAAAATGTTTAAGTGATGATGGTTTGCTTATTCGAGTAGATACGGTTGTGAATTATTTGGAGAAAACAATTAAAAACCTTATAAAGAGATCAAAATGCTTATAGTGGTAGTTACAGAGGTAAGCAGATAATTTGCTTAAATATTATTATTTCTTCTGACCATAATGACATTTTGAACAGTCAAGATAATTTAGTGTAAGCATCAGAGAGTAAAGTCTGTGTACTTAAATTCCATTTCTCTTTGATGTGAAACACTTTATGTGAGGAAAACAATGGCTTTTATTTCCTATTACCTTTCTACTTTAGAATATAAATCACTCACGTCAAGGTATCTGGGAGATGAAAAATATTTAATCACTTAATAAAAGATTCCATTCCCACATGTTTCTAAAAGAAAAAATCACATTCTTGAATCTTCTCACTTTATCATTTAGTATAAACTCTTAATGAAGAAAAAACAATTATACATAGAAATTATACCATTAGAAAATTTTAAAATGCAATTTTTGGGGGAGAAGCTATTAGTATTATAATTAAAGTAGTTTTGGCCAGCCGGTGGTACAGAGGTTAAGGCAGCTGATCCTATATGGCTGACTGTGGTTCCAGTCCCCAACCCAGCAGCTTTAAAAACACAGTAGGTAGGTATGCGTGCTTGCCCTAAATCTTGAGAGGAGAATGGAGAAGGGATTGTGGCATGGCCTTTTCTCCTAGGGTGTTATTTCTCACTTTCTCACTCGTTCTTTCTGGTAGGCACATGTGCCCTACAGCAAAATTATAAAGTAAAAATAAAATAAGTGCCTACCCTTAAAAATAAAAAAAGCAGTAATTTCATTTGCTTAGTTAATTTTACTTTTTTTCTATATTTTATTCATTTATTCCATATTTTGATTTTATCTAAGTAAATAGAGATCTTTTCTTCAAAATTTCTGAAAATTCAACAAATTTTCTATTATAATTCTAGACTGTAAAAAGAGAAACTATTTCCACAAAAGCATGAATAAATTCAGTGTTATAGTATATGTGAAGAGTGACTACTATCCTACTGAAAGAACCAATTACTTATCACTGACTTCTACCTAGTAACAATTTTCCTCTTTCAAAAATTAATGGCTTATTCTCTTCCAGAAATAGAAAAGGAGAAATGCCAAAAGATGGTGCCCAAGTAATCATTTTTACTGACTTCATTTCCAATAACAAATAAACTGTTTTGAGCGTTGTGTAACATTCAAACGTCTGAAATGTTGAAGGAAATTCATCTTGAATACAATTAGAAAGGAATGGAAGGAAATTGCTTTAACAGGCCAGGGTTGAGGTTGGGTAGTTAGGAGAGGGAGTGCTCCAGTGAAGATCTGTAACTCTGGCTCTACTTAATCCATAAAGAAGGACACCTTTGGAAAACTATTTCATCCCTGTGAGCCTTCAGATCCCCCCCTATGTAATCCTTTATTCAAACTTTTTCGGGGTAAGTACTTATAAGAAAAACTAAACCAGTGATAAAAAGCCTTGAAAATCTGAACACCTATAGGAATAAGCATGATTCATATATATCATGTTAATGTTCTCTTTTCATCTTTGTACTTTTCATAAGTAAAATAAAATTTTTAATACTGTAGCAAGGGTAGAAATTACAATGACAATTTCTTAGAACGATTGACGAGCTTATACTATTACATTGCTTTATCTGCTATCTTCCCCCCAAATTTCCTTTATACAGTTTAATTTCATTACTCCTATCTAATATTTCTACCATATTATGTAGTCTTCATTAATATATAATTGCCTGTACTCCTTTTCAAGATTTCTTTTTGCTGGAGACTAATGTACAATTGCAGTCCATTAATTATACTGTCATAAAAATCCTTGCTAATTTGATTACTTCATGCAATTATCTATGAACCTCCTCTTTCTTGATTTTACCCCAATCTACTTTTATTTATTTTTTTGTTGCCTTGATCTTTATAAGTTTTTGTGTGACTAAAATCAATTTATTTGAAAAAGAACAAGGTGTATCTGTATTTGAATAGATCATAAAAACTGGTAGGTTACAGGAAAAATCATATTAAATAATTTAATGATATTCTGGAGTAGACTGAGAACTAAGAGACATAAAAAGGAAGGCTTTAGGACATGACTTGAACCTAAAACTTACATTCAATGGAAATCACGTGTTGACATCACATGCAGACAAAGTATTGGGGGATGGGAGGGGAGAAATCAATAAAGCCTATTTTGAGCTTACAACTAGATACAACAACCAGATATTTTTCTTTCAAACAGTTTTTTTTTTGGGGGGGAGGGGGTAAAATTTATTTATTTTGCATTATTTTACTGTTTTGTATCACTTTATACATAAAATACCTTACGTGAAGAGAAAGTCATGCCTAGAGAATTGATTTTAGAAATGATCAGTTACCATAATCTGTAAGCTTTATAAATCATAGATGATTTTACAGATATTAACTGCTCTATATTTTGTAAAATTGTAACAAAATGTCTCATGAAGACTTAACTATTTATTTGCATTAGGAAAATGAAAGATGATTCTGATTCAGATCATGCCTTAGGAATGTCTCACCATCCTTTGTCAGACACTGACTTGGGGGGATTCCCAGTGATAGAAGAATATGGCTTGAGACCTCTTCTTGCAGTCTCTTCTGTTTCTTGGCAAACTTCTACACCCAAATCTTTTTTTTTTTTTTTCTACTCACCCATGCACTGACTCTACCAGATAGCTATCTATAAATTTGGGGACAAATGATAAATTTTCAAGATAAAATACTTGCTTGTTTTCCACCCTTGTTTTTTTTGCCCTTGCTTTATTTTACAGAGAGCAGGGTTTTTCCCCTTGAAAATATAATAAAATATGTCTTCTATTGTAAATTCCACAAAATGTCTTGGTTTCTGTGAATTATGGCAACTAGTTCTTTTGTAGCAGGCCAATTTAAGGTTTAGCAGGACCGCAGCAATTTTGAAATTAAGAAAGGCCTCTAACAAAATGTTCTGAGTAACTGCTGAGTCACAGGGAGATCTGTTTGAGGAATGGTCAGAGGAGAAGTGGATATTTAAAGGCATCAGGATAATTACTCAAAGGAAAACAATTAATTTCGATTCACCATAGTGAGGAGTGATTTGCATGTGCTAGTATCTTGTACCTATAACGACCAAGAGCATGTTGAGCTTTTTGAGGCAGTTTGATGGTACTTGCTGACTGTCTCTCTCTAACTGAAATAAACCACATTTTCCCCCTGCCTCTGCCTCTTGTTTCAATGACCATGGGAAGAAGCAGCAGGACTTACTTTGACTGGTAAGACTTTAATATAAACCTTTTTATAAAATCTCATTATATGAATCTTATGATTTGTTTATGCTCAGTTCTTCAAATAGAAAATCTCTCTCTAGATCTAGAATATAATTTTAAATGACTGTCATCTATTGATGCCTTCTTTTACTACATTTTTTTCGTCAAAACTAGGCTTTCATTCAACACCCACCTCACTAGCTTTGAGTAAGAGAAATCATGGTTCTTGACATTTACGACCTGAATGAGCTTCTCGAGGCTATAATAATGGGAAAGAGAAAATGTTACGATGGTAGGGGTTGTTACTATTATCACTGTTATTATTATTGTAAACAACAACCAACATTTACATAGCATTTTATAGTTTTGAGTGTGCTGGCATGTGAATTGCCTCATTAAATGAGACAAATGAGGAAATTCACAGTTAATAATTTCAACTCATGGATGAGATAGTTTAATTTTTTCCTTCTCATTACCAGACTTGAGGAACATGTCTATTAGGTTCATGTTCATTATCAGTGAGGATTCCAAATGCAGTTGGAATCGGGTATTGAAGTGACGGAGAATGACATACTGTCAAGCTGGGTGATTAGAAAACAGAAAATGATTTTGGCAACAACAGAAGTCATGAGAGATTTGCAGGACAGCAACAGATATGCTGAAGTAAGAAGATGGAACATTACTAAACCTTATAAAGCAAATAAATAGCATTGGAGCATTAGAATAAACAATTAAAGTATAAATATCCCTTTATAAATTACTCGGTATGAAACTATTTACATCACTGTGAGGATTTGGTTTGAGCTGCTTATGTAGAGATTCATGATGGAAGAAATTGGTTTATGTCTACCAATACCAGCTAAAGTTAATTTGTAGTATAAAGACTATAATTATGTATTTTCTTACTAATTCTCTAATTTGAAATCAGTGCCACTGTGCAATACAATTAACATGTATTATATTATTCCAATATAAATAACTGAGAGATAAATTTCCTGTAATTGGAAAATGTGACATGCTCCTCGAGTCTTCCCACACCCACTCAGGCCAAGTTCTCAACCCCCCAACCCAAGTAGTGAAAGAATACAGACACTGGAGAGCTTGGAGTTCTGAGAGAGGGTCACTTCGTACTCAGAGTCTGTTGCACTTGAGGGTAGGCACCAAAGGGAACTGAGAATATAAGAAAAGGGAGGATTGTTTCTCTTTGCTTTGTCTCTGAGTGAGGCAGAAAAGAAAGGAAAACAACATAGATGGAAAAAGGAAGGAGAAACAGTGGAAGAAGGAGTCCAGAAGAAAGAAAGATGCAGAGGCCTGGAACAGCCGCTAAAGAGCTAATAAGGAAGCTGAATAAAATGGGAGGAGGCTAAAGATGAGTTCTAGAAATATCAAAGGAGATTTTTTCAGAAAATGAAGGTGCATAGTCAATTTAGTTTGTATGGCAGTGATGTGTGTTTCCAAGCCCTGAACCTTTTGTAATGTATCACGTACACAGAGGTTTCTGGTGTGCTGTGTGTATATGTATAAAATAAGAAAAAGGACAGTCAGAAACTGATAGATATATTTTAAATGAAAATTTGAAGCATTAGTAAAAATAAACACACACACACACACACAAAGTCTTACAAGCAATAAAGTTAAACATCATATAATTTAATGCTTTCCTGGTCCTGGCACCCTATGAAAAAAGTCTGCTTAGATTTTGGGCTTGAGTTTGTAAGGGAAAACCAGATAGTACATTGGTGGCATCTTACCCATTACGTATCAGATTAGATCGGCTGATAAGCGAGGGTCAAATTGTTTAGAATGCCCAATAATGTCACCATCTCCCTCCATTCCCGAGGGCCAGGGTTTGTGGCTGTGCATCTGTGAGTGTGTTATGATTACCTCTGGCTCCAAACTTCAATTTTGATGATTTAATTCCATGTCCCCATAGGTCAGCACAAGGAACTAGTTCTTTTCTTCTATATTCTTAAATACTGTGAGATGCTAATGAAAAATAATCGAGTCTGACTAGTCTTTAAGTTGTACTAGGAAATGCATTTTTGACTGAAAAGCCTGAAAAGGCTAAAAAGCTTATACTTTAACGGCAAAATTTCTTAAATGTTGACAGCTTGGATTGGAGCAGAGGAAGAATAATAAGAAGGAAATCCATAAAGATGAAAATTATTTGGACTATTATTTTTATTTATTTTTTGGAGAGATTTTTGCTATAGGGCAGATGCTGCTCACTATAGAGATAGAGAGACAGGATGAGAAATCATCCCCCTGGAAGGATGACTATGCCACAGTCTCTTCTCCATTTTCCTCTTTGGATTTTTGGCACATATGCACACGTGCTCAGTATGAGTTTTAAGCCACCGGGTCCAAGACTCAAACTGTGGTTGACTATGTGAGAGTCCAGCGATGTAATCATTATACCATCTGTTGGTCTCACATTTGGTCTATTTATAAGTCTCACTCCATAGTCAAATAATTTTTAAGAATTATTACCAATATGACCTATCACTAGACTTCTATCACAAAAAAATACATATTAAGCACCTTTTATAAATTTTGTTCTATTCATGGATCTGGGAATAAAAATATTTCATTATTTTGATTCTATATTTTAAAACAGAGCACATGGACATTCTTTCAAGTATTATTCACTTATTTGGTTCTACTTGTGTTCTGTATTTAGGGGAATTCAGTTGTACATAGCAGACTCCATCCTAACTGATTTCTATACAAGATCTATATGTAGCTTTTACATGGCTAACAGAATTTGAGGAAATGTTAAAGAAACAGAGTCTGCTAGCCCAGAAATGGTAGTAATCTGTGAAGTCAAAAATTGATTAATTAGGAAGCTATTGCTCCAGTTTCTGGCTCTAAAAAAATATCACTGTTTCCATATATGCAATAATAAAATGACTGTTTCTTGTTTAGTTCATCTTTATATATGTCTCTCTTCCAATTTCAGGTCATGATGGCACATCATATTGGTGGAAATTAAATCATATAGCAAAACCCCAGGGATTCTGACAAATGTGGCCTTTACTTTCCAGCCTCTGCACACTTGAAAGAGGATGGAATGCATTTTTGAGTGAGTCAATTCATGGTATCAGCTACATAGTCTCCTTGATTGTGGCCTCAGGGAGTTAATTCAGTAATATATTCTATTAATTAAAATATTTAGAATAACCAGTATTTATGAATAAAACATGAGAACAAAATTTGAAAATCCTTCCTAATAAATGGAAGAATAGCTTGGAAATTCAAATAACATAGATTTATAGTTTTCAATTAGTGTTGCACACCCTCTACAGGGACATCTGAAAATGTGTGGGGACGATGTTGGTTCACAATGACTAGAGAATGCTATGAGTATTTAGTAAGTAAGGGCCAGAGGTAGTATGTTCCTCAGTACAAAGGCACATGATAAAACTTATCTCACCGCAAATACCAATGCGCCCCCATTGAGAAATATTGACATAGGTAATCTCCAAATAATTGCAATAACCTACATTATCATCAGAAAAATGTACTGAATGAATATCACCTGCTCTGATTATTTTTCTTCTTTCTTATGGATGGGCACGTAGCCAGCTGAATATTAACATGGAAATGGATGAAAAGAAAAGGGAGCATGAATAAAGGAGATTAATATTTTATGAACAAAAGAATCATTTGACTTTACTCAACAGTCTTTCTGAAAGTAGGTTCACCTCACCAACAGCATTCCTATTACCTGGGAACTTGCTAGAAAAGCGAAATCTCTGGCCCCACATCAGTCCTGC
>NW_006159556.1:1565453-1613787 GCF_000334495.1 Tupaia belangeri chinensis | reverse complement strand
ACCTCTGGCCCCACATCAGCCCTGCTGAATCAGAAACTGGAGGTGGAGCCCACCAATGTATATACTAATAAGCACGCCTGGCCAGCTATTAGGGGCCTGCTGTGCAATACTGGAGTCATATGGAAAGGTCCTGGGTTCTAGTCCTGGGTTGAGCTGAACAGTCTAACCATACCTAGCTGAACAGTCTAACCATACCTGCAAGTGTGTCAGTGATCCTGGTCAGACTACCAGGGAAAGGATCATAGTATATGAGGCTTTGTCAGGGGTTTCTCTCCTTCTTTTTTATCAAATACATTTTTAAAATGAATAAATAAAAAAAACAAGCCCTCTAAGGGATTTAATGTACTTTAAATGTTGACAGATACTGGAGACAAAGTATCTAGTGACTATTGTAAAAAGTGTGGTATACAAGAGGTCTTCAACAAGTTTGTGGAAAATACAATTTATAAAAAAAATGATGCCCAGATTTCAATTTTTTTGGACTAAAATAAACTTGTACTTTAATCTCACTTCCCATGAACTTTTTGAAGTCCCTGTTAATTAGAGGATCCATGTTTTCACCTATGACGAGTGTATTCAAAGTAAGGAAATATTTGGTCTGAAATTAGTCAATATTGGAAAAATCTTTGGTCCCACTAATAAGTATTTCTTTTAGGGATACTGACCAAGAAGATATGGAGAAGAATAGATTTAAGACATGATCCATGTAGGGGAATTGCACTAGAGAAAACTAAAAATAGGATATGTTCATTTCCTTTGGCTTCTATAAAAAACAACAACAAACAAAAAACAAACAAACAAAAAAACCAAAAAACTACAGTTTAAGGACACCATTTCATTATCTTAATAGTATCTATAGATTGGAAGGCTGATGTGGGTCTCACTAGGCTGAATTCGAAGCATCAGCAGAAATACATTCCTTGCTGCAACCTCTGGAGAGGAATATATTTCTAAATGCATTCAGGTGGGGATCAGCAGATGGCATGGTGGTTAAGGTGCTGGACTCCCGTAAGGCCAACAATGGTTCAAGTCCTGGACCTGATGGCTTGCTTTCTAAGTTTCCCCTTCTCTCACTCTCTCTCTGTCTCTTCGGTCAAATTTTTAAAATAATAATAAGTAATAATAACAAATAAATTTAAATTTAAAAAATTTATTCACGTGGTTTGGCCAAATTCAGTTCCTTGAGGTTGTAGGACTGGGATTTCCATATCTAAGCAAACCCACTAGCACTTGCCATCTCCAACTTTTCCTCTCACTGTTTGTATTCTGCCTTCTTTTTTCACTATATGAATCTGGCTCTACCCAGAGGAAATTCTCTGCTTTTAAGAGATCTTGTGATTAGATTGGGCCCAGCTGGATAATCCAGATTAATCTCCCTATTTTAAAGTTCATAATTTTAAATACCTCTGCAAAGTTCCTTTTACCATGTCATGTAACAATGTTCACATGTTCTAGGGATGAGGACATGGACATCATTTTTTGTTTGCTTTTGAAGAGAGATTTTTGCTATAGGGTGCATCCACTTGCTGAAGAGACAGGGGAGCACTCTTGGGGGGTTTTTCTTGGTGGTTTTTGGTACTAAATCTGACTGGACACTTGGGAACACAATTCACAACAGCAGTCATCACTGGACTGTGGGAAACCCACTGTGTTTAGGAACAACAAAACCTCAAAAGCCACCCCTACTGCATAGACCCAAGCAAGAACAGAATTTGCCCTGGAGACTGTCAGGCCACGGGCTCTCAGGACATGAGCATTCCTGATGACTTCACCTTGGCCAATACCAATGTATTCAACTTGGATTTCTTAAGCTATTTATGGGCTTGATGCTACTATACTAACTTATTTTCCTTCCTTCCTAAAATGTTTCAATGTAGGTTGCATTAAGATATTTTATAATAATCCATTAGCACTGAAATGATGACAGTAGAGGTCTTCAAATGTTCCTTCATCTTGGAGGGGCTAAAACAAAGGGTGATATTAGTTTTTGCCAAGTCCCATCTACCATCCCCCAGAAATGGGGTATTACGTATGAAAACAGAAATTAAGTGATGTGCAAAAGACTTTTTTCCAGTGAGGAAATAGCTAGAAGTCACTCTAAAATTTCTAGTCTCCATGTCTTTCTTGCTCATTAAAATCGAACACAAAGGAAAGAGATAAAGGATTTGCTGTGTTTGTATAAGCAAAAATTCACTTTTGATATAAAGAAAGAAGAAAGAGCCAAAGGAGACCTTTTCAGAGAGCTCTGCTTCAGCAAATATTTAGCACCTGGAAGCTTTTGAGACACAAACGTGAAAGAGATGGTGTTTGAAGGAACTGCCTTGAAGAGATTTAAAATTCACATTTATTACTGTTTTAAGGCTTTTATTTTTTCCTAATGAATGAACTTGACTTTTTTTTTTTAAGAGGTTTTTGCTATAGGGTGTGTGCACTTGCCAGAAAGACAGAGAAAAACTGAGACAGAAAGCTAGAAATCACCCCCGGGGGTGGGGAGGGATAGCTACACTGCAATCCCTTCTCCTCCATTCTCCTCTCGGGATCTTGGGCACACATGCACACGTGCCTGGTGTGAGTTTAAGCCACCGGGTTTGGGACATGAACATGGGAGTCCAGCAACATAGCCATTACGCCAACTGCTGGCCCCATGAGCTTGACTTTTAAAGAGCCACTGGCTTGCATATATTGTATTATTGTTCCTATTTCAATTTTGTGTTAAAAATACCACCAGGAAAGCAGTGTGGAGTTTTTTACACTTAGGTAAGTGAAAGTAAGCCCTCAGTAGGTAGGGCAGGGTGTTTATCCAGCCCTGGAGCTGAGGTTCCAGTTTCCTTAAGCTGCATGAATCAGATCTCACATTCAATTGTATTCATGGTTACCACACATTATGCAGGGTTAGTAATAGCTGGCTGCTCTGATGCTGTATTTAATTGTATATGTTCACATTGTGGTTTTACTACCAACGGAGTTTGAACCTTTATGATATTACTGAAGGAAGGCAGGAGATCATAGATAAAGGAGACAGAGTTTTATTCCTGGGTCTTTGGCTCACTCCAGATGTGACCTTGCATAAATTAGTCACCTTTGATTTAGCTAGAACTGCTTTCTAAGTTGGCTCCTGGCAAAGCTAACTGCAGGTGGTTAGGATCCATATAATTTGTTGTATTTTCCTGTAAATTTTATGCAAATTCAGTTTTACTGCATAAGGCCACAAAGAAGAGAAACTTGTAAAATTTGTTACAAAGCACTTGCATTAAAAAGTGTACATTGCTATGGAAATACGAACTAATGATAATAACTACTAGAATAGAGCTTAATTGAGGGACTAAAATAGCTCACTGCAGGGAAATAAAGCATGCTCTTTTAGTTGTGCTAATATTATACAGAAGAAATAAGCAAAAAATTTAAGATGATAATGTTTTATTCAACAGCCTCACTGACATTATTCTCCTGGGTCTTCTCATTTGAAATTGCCTCTGCTAATTGCTTTAACATTTTCCAACAAGTGTATAACTGAGCCAAGAATGCCCAGCATCCAATTCACTGATGCTTGGGGCAGGTGGGCCACAGCTGCAGGAGACAAAATCACAGCTGGAATGCAGCTCTTCTTTGTCTACTTCTGTGTGTGTTAGCTTAAAACATAATGCTTACATCTGGAAAGATGACCACACTAATTCTCCACAAAAACTGTCTAACATTTCCAAATTTTTCTACACTCTGAAAACCTGAAAAGGTACATTACTGTTCCTTAATAAGAACAGTAAATAACTATTTCTTCTTGATATATTTCAAATCACACATAGAAACAGTAAACTAATTAAGCCACTTTATTAAATAATAACCCAACTTGCAATGATGTTATGCTGCAGTCATTTGACTAGAAACCTATCTAGAACTTTATTTTCTGAGAAATTAGAGGATCTAGACAAACAGGTTGATTTTATTTAGATTTTATTTCAGACAAAAAATATATCTAATGTATAGAAAAAGTTCCTTCCCTTGGCATTTGTCTGTTGTTTTGTTTTGTTTTTTATTCCCATTTGTTCTCCCTCTTTTTTCCCAGGGATTTTTCTTTCACTGTCCTATTTTCCTACTTTTCCAAAACAAAAGATCCTGGGAACTATAATGTCTTCAAGTGGTTATAGAGCATTAATTCCCTACTATGTAAATAAAGGCATACTAATTGCAAAATTGTATAAGTAAATAAGATAGATAGTTCACATGGAAGTATTGTTTAAAAATTTTGAAAAACAAATTTAGGTATTTGAAAATATTAACAAGTGCCTTTTACATGGTATGGCTAATTCAAGTTTGTGACTCCTAGGTACAAAAACTTCTCACTACCTTTTCTATCATATATGATGTACCTATCTAGTATTACCCATCATGATTGCACTGCTACTGACGACAGGTGCCAGTTGTCTGAAAATAGAATCTTTGTTCATTATAAAGGTCAAAAAAGGCCCAGCCGCAGTGGCACAGCAGTAATGCAATGTTCTGCAATGCTGTAAGATCAGGCTTCAGTTCCCAGGTCAATACGTACATTCTGGGTTCACACATGTGTGCTCATGGTCCTGACTGGCTTAAAGGCTGGGTGGGAATGGGGCAGATCGTGGTGTGAGGCTCTGTTGAGAATGCTTATCTTTCTGTCTTTCTCTCATTAAAAAAATTAATGAATAAACAGTAAAAAACAAAACAAAACAAAACAAAAAAAACCTTTGTTAAAGTCACTCTCTCCTCCATGTTTCCCCCTTACCAGTCCCTCCCTCTTAAATGACAGATGTCTTGTGTTTAATGGATTTTCTTAGAATGTATATATTATGGTTGAACGTGTTCCCCTAAATTTACAGGTTGAAATCTTAACCCCCAATGTGCTGTTATTTGGAGATGGGTGCTTTGGAAGGTAATTAGGGTTACCTTAGGTCTTCAAGATGGGGTTAGTGCCCTTACAATGAAAGATACCAGAGAGCTCCTCTCTACCAGGTGAGAACACAAGAAGGCAGGGTAAGGTCTGGGGGAAGGGGAAAGAAACGTGGCGGGAACATTCCCGCCGGCAGGAACTTTCCTGTTGTCCACACCTGGCCCGCCATCACCAAGGGACTTTCCCGCCCTTCAGCATTTGGTGGGCGCGCCAAAGTCGAACAGCCAACTTCATTGGCCAGACAAGGACCGGTGGTGACCACCTATTGGACAACGGCCCTCTAAGAAGGAGCAGCACCCTCCCTGGGCGTGACTCCCTCGTCTCTGACCAGGCCAAGGGACCTCACCCGAGAGCGCAGAATGAATTATGCTGTTTTTATTAAACCCCAAAGCCTGGCTCTGGTATTTTCGCCTTTGCCGCCTCTGACTGCGCCACCGCTCCCAAATCAAACCTAACAGACAGCGGTCTGCAAGCCTGGGAGAGAGGCTTCTCTAGAACCTGGCCATGCTGGCTCCTTGATCTGGGACTTCCCATCATTCAGAACTGTGAGAAAATTTTATTATTATTATTATTATTATTTTTATTATTTTGCTTAAGCCATACTCTGTGGTATTTTGTTAAGGTTCTGAACTGATAAATACAATCATAATATATTGGTTCTAAATATATGTGACAAGAACATATAAAATCCAATTAGCTTTCTTTTTTTTTTTTTTCATTTTGGGAGAGGTTTTTCTATAGGGCGCGTGCTCTTGCCAGACCGACAGAGAGAGACAGAGAGACAGAAAGCGAGAAATCAGCCCCCCAGGGAGGATGGCCACACCGCAATCCCTTCTCCTCCATTCTCCTCTCGCGATCTTGGGCACGCACACACACGCGCCCGGAGTGAGTTTTAAGCCACCGGGTTTGGGACGCCAACCGCAGTCGACTACGTGGGAGTCCAGCGACATAGCCATTACGCTAACTGCTGGTTCCCTATGACCCAGTGCTTTCATTCTTCTGTGTATTTACTTAGCATTCATGTTTTACCATGAGACAATGGTGCTTTGCAAATATTGCAAATGCCTTAACACAATAATATTCAACAGGATTCAGGCTCTGGAAAATATATTTTGAAAGGTGAAACAAGACTAATTTCTGAAGAAGTTGGTAGTACATTCAACGAAAAATTTGCTTATGTCTAGACTATAAAATATAGCATGCCAAACTATTTTTTTTCTTTTTTGGCTGTGCCTGTATGCTTTTCACTAGTAGTTATAAAGCTGTCTATTACTTTGCAAATTGACTATAGCATTCATTACTAAGTGAAATAATAAACAGAAACAATGAAAGGAACAAGTTGCCTAATAAGGATAATTTATGTCTGTCTAAAGAAATTGTTATGCTTTTAAGCATTGCTATTTTTGAGTTGAGCTGCATTTACCTCTCCATAGTAGAGACTAGCTTACAATTTTTTAATCAGAGGAAGCTAGCAATTTTACTATTTCAACAAAATTATAATAGATAGTCTTGATTTTGTTTGTTTGTTTGTTTGACACAAGGTCCTAGCTTCTAATCTGTAATATCTATCATTGGAATAATTGTGTAGTGAGAGAGAACATTCTTACATATGTACAGTTTTGTTGACACTTTTAAAAACATTGCAATGAATCTAATGTTTTTATCCATAAGAAATTTAACCGGGCTAATTGAGTACAAGGAACAGATTAGTGTGAACTTCACTTATTTAATATAGTCATGAAAAACTGAAAATGTCTTTTTTAATTATCCAGTATAGGAAGGAGAGAAAGTATTGCCAGGTGTGTGTGTGTGTGTGTGTGTATGTGTGTGAGAGAGAGAGAGAGAGAGAGAGAAAGAGAGAGAGAGAGAGAGAAAGCAAGCTACCAAGTCTGAGACTTGAACCAGCAATCCCTTCTCCTTCATTCCCCTCAGGGTTTTGGGCCTGCACACATGCCTGGCATGAGTTTCAAGCCACTAGTCTGCACTCACATCAGAGTAGCCACATGGGAGTTCTGCACCCTGACCATCATGTCACCTGCTAGCCTGACTAGGTAATTTTTAATATGATATATAGCCCATTGATATTTTAGTTAATATTGAGTCTATATATTATATATTTATATACACATGTTATATCTGAACACATGACAAAATAGAATATTGGTTAAGGCAAATACTGTGGAAAATAAAATTCACTTTATAAGTCAATGTAAATAATTCTATTTTTTTTTTTTTTTGAGAGGTTTTCACTATAGGGCGCGTGCGCTCACCAGACAGAGAGAGACATAGAGACAGAAAGCGAGAAATCACCCCCCAGGGGGGATGCTCACGCCGCAATCCCTTCTCCTCCATTCTCCTTTCGGGCTCTTGGGCACGAACGCACACGCACCCGGCATGAGTTTAAGCCACCGGGTCCGGGACTCAAACCGCGGTTGACTACATGGGAATCCAGACATAGCCATTACGCTAACTGCTGGTTCCCAGTGTAAATAATTCTAAAAGCTAGAGTTTGTTCACTGAACTTAAAAGATAACAATGCATTGGAAAAAGTTTTGTGGAGTGTGTGTGTATGTGTGTGTGTGTGTGTGTGTGGCTGTTTCAAGTTATTCATTTTTTAAATCATTACTTTTTAATGGAAACACACTAACCAAAAATATGTCACAGAATTTTGAGACCCATTAAAACAAAGTTTAATCATTAAAAAAATGATTTCAATCCAGGTATTTTTCATAGAAAATCTTTTATCAACTCTGTGTCCTAATAAACACAAAATTTCCAGATAATCTGCTCATGGGAAAGAATTTTTCCTTTATTAATGTTATTTGTTTAACTAATTAGATGACTAATATAGAAATGAAAGAATAATTATTTTGACCTTAATTAGTAGTAACTTTGAAATACAATCTTACTAGTTTAGGTTTAGGAGAGGAAGAACAATAAATCGATGGAATCCTTAATCATGAGAACTATTTTAGATAATTTGGTTTTATTACGTTCACATACATTCCAAAAGTAGGTTAACAAAGTGATATCAAATGACCGGAGAAGAACTGATTTAGTAGATAAAAGAGAATGATTTATACAGTTTCCCATTTATCATTGATTATTAATTATTAATATTCTCTTTGAATTTTATTCTCTTAAATAGTTTAGACATGTCCCTTGCAAACACTATTATCAAGCCTTAATTTTTTTTTAAAGCTAACTGTATTGCCAGAGGTTAGAAATAAGTTCTAGGCGAAGGAAAATAGACCCTTTAAATTTCATCCTCAAAACCAATTCCATCTGACAGCAAAAATGAGAGCATATTATTCCTAGTTCCCTAGGAATAAAAGACATTTTCTGGTCACTGAAATTAAAGCTTACAAGGCGTATACTGATACTGGTAAAATCTATAATTCAAGTAATGTACATTTCCCACAGAGACCTAGGAATTTATTGTGGCTTATCTAAATATTGCTTAGAATATATAAATGACACTTAATATCATGTTTTATCTTTTCTTCAAATTTAAAGAGTGGTACAAAGAGGTCCAGTTATGTGGCAAGGTCAGAGCACAACACTCTGCAGTTGAGACCATACGGAAGATCAGGGTTCCATTCCCTGGTCCACCTGTGTCTACCAGGCCCGTGTGCATGTGTCCATGATCCTGGCTGGCTAGGAAGTTTTGGGGGAGGATAGTGGTATAAGACCCCACTGAGGATGCTTCTTTTTCTCTCTCACTTCTCTCATGAAAGAAAGCAAGAAATAAATGTAAGAAAAAGAGAGGATTATATAATAAGTAACTTTCAAACGCCAACAAAAAATATATGCTCTAGCACAAAAATCTTGCATTTGAATATATTATTACATAAATTAAGTTTTGTCCAGTTGATGAGCATGGAATAGGACATAGGTACTACAATATTATGGATCTAATCTCAATCCGGACATAATACTGTCTGCTGTGGTACCTTTCTTTTCAATTGCATGTGAGCAACACATTTTTGTTCCCTGTGTTGAACTCCTTTTCCTGTAACTGCTGTCTTAGAGTTTTGAAAAGTCTCCTCCCCCATACTTCATCCAGATGACTTTGACCTCATCCAGTGCGTATGGATTATTTCCATATGATGTCCCCTCTGTTCTTTCTCACTAGCCTGTGCTCTTTTATTTGGTATTTGCCAGTTCTCAATTTATTGAACAATCCAAGACACTAAACTCTTGTTCAATAAAAATGACTTCAATTGCAAAGCACTTTGAGATAAGATATTTTCTCTTCATAATCAGTTAAAAATGTTCAATATGTTCTCAGATTCAAGTTTTAGATTTTCTATCAAAAAGTGAACAAATATATATATAAACCTTGAAGTGGTATATAAATCCCAGGGATCTTAAATCTGAGTTTGACTAAAGCAATACTCAATAGTAATACTAATAAAATAAGTAATGCATTATAAAAATGAGATACTTCTCTCTCTCTTCCTCTCTCTCTGTTTCTCTTTTTTTTTTAACCAAAGGACACCTGCATCTGCTGGAGACAGACTATGAGTAGGCAGTGAGAAAGTGCTGGCTGACCCATGAGTTTTTCTAATAAACATTTTGGTATTGCATTAAACTTACGAATGTGTTTAAAAGGTTTAACATTTGAATATAAATAATAAAAAAGGCATCTGGTTTAGAAAGGAAATTTTCATTAATTTTAAAACAATTAATACTTTCTCATATGTCTTGTTAAATATAACTAGCCAAACTACTGACCATAAATGAAAAGAGGATTTAGAAAAGAAACTAGAAGTGGATAATTATTAATTTTGTTATGTAGGAGCAGAGAGATCTTTTAAAATTTTTCTGTGTTTGTTCTTTCACTCATTTCTCTCTCTCTCTCTCTCTCTCTCACACACACACAAAATTTGTGTATATATCATATATCTTTATTTTTTTTTTGCGGGGGTGGGGGAGAGGATTTTGCTATAGGGTACGCACGCTTGCCAGAAGTGGATAATTATTAATTTTGTTATGTAGGAGCAGAGAGATCTTTTAAAATTTTTCTGTGTTTGTTCTTTCACTCATTTCTCTCTCTCTCTCTCTCTCTCTCACACACACACAAAATTTGTGTATATATCATATATCTTTATTTTTTTTTTGCGGGGGTGGGGGAGAGGATTTTGCTATAGGGTACGCACGCTTGCCAGAAAAAGAGGCAGCATATATCTTTTTGTTTTTTTTGTGGCGGGGGGGGAGAGGATTTTGCTATAGGGTATGCACGCTTGCCAGAAAAAGAGGCAGAAAGACAGAAAGCAAGCAATCACGCCCCCGGAGGGATGGCCACACCACAATCCCTTCTCCTCCATTCTCCTCTCAGGATCTTGGGCATGCACGCACACACGCCCAGCATGAGTTTAAGCCACGAGGTCTGGGACTCGAACCACAGTCGGCTACATGGGAGTCCAGCAACATAGCCATTACACTAACTGCTGGTCTCTATCATTTATTTTTTGTTAAGCTTTGACTTCACTTGGATTAAGGTCTTGAAAAATTCTGTGGGACTCATAAAGTATCTTATATGTTATTAGAGGACTTTGAGTTAATGCCTTTCGGGGACCAGTCAACTGCCATTACTTTCAAGAAAGTAGGGAGACTCTTGCCATATTATATTTTCCTAAGAGAAAAAAAATAGTCAATAAATTGAGCTAGCCTGTGCATGGTAGTTAAGGCAGCCAGACCTCACATGGCTGATTGTGTGGTTCGAGTGTCAGATCTGGCAGCTTGATAACACACTGGATGCCTATGTGCCCAAAATCCCAAAAAGAAAAATGAAGAAGAAGGAATTGCACTGTGATTATCCTCCATGGAGAATGCCTTCTTATTTCCCCTCTTTCTCTCTCATCTCTCCAGTGAGTAGACACACCCTTTGACAAATTAAAAAATAATAATAAATTTTTGTCTCAATTGTCAGCAAATGTTCAGTTTATTCTATGTTGGCCTTAGCAAAATCATAATACTGTAGCTAAAAAAATGAAAAAAAGGATATTATGGATGGAAAAAATTGTCTCTCAACAAAAGACCATTAAATGGACATTTTTTAAAAGAAAATATCAAAGATAAAACAAAGTTTATGTTAAACAAGAAAAAAAATTTTGATTAAGAACCATCTGGTTAAACAGCAGGGAAATGAATGCGATAACTTGTTCTTCTTCACCTTCTCATTCTAAGTGAGTGTCTTTATTAACTCAGAAATACAGACCTCCGAGCTCCCAGTTTGAGAGAACATCCCGAGAGCACTTTACATCCCTGGTGTGTGGTGCTAGTTCAACCTTCTAAGGACTGAATACAACTCTTCCAGCATCCTGTTTTATAAAAGAGAATGATGTATTTGCTATGGCCTGAACTATAAAAGGGAGACCCACATGCTTGAAACTACCTCACTCAGGAATAGGTCAACTAAATCCCAAGATGGCCAAAATTACAGAACAAGAATTCATTAATAGGTTTCTGGAGATTTTGTTGTTTAAGAGTAATTTGTAAAAACAGAGATGACTTTAATACTTTAATCTCAAAGCTGGCTCTGTAGGGCATCTCTGTTCAGTACTGTGTGTGGAAAGCCAGATCCCACATGGCTGGTCAAGAGTTTGGAAAATATGAGGCACACATATGAATGCCTGCCCCAAAACTTGACAGAATGATAAAACAGAGGAGAAAGGATTGCTGCTTGACCACACCCATTGGGGGTTCTCTCTCTCTTTTTCTCTTTCTGTCTGATGAGCACACATATCCCCTGGGAATGAAGAACAGAATAACCAGTCTTCTGTCATCCTCTGTGTGTGTGCATGGATGCTTAAGATGCTGCATTCTATTTACAAGTCTTTAAATTCCTATGATATGCAGGTGAGATATTTCAAAGCAAGAGTCCCTGAAAGGAGGCTATGGGATACAGTTGCTGTAAGCTGGGCATCTTGGAGAATCTCTGGTTTTGTTTTTGCTATAGGGTGTGTGCTTGCCAGAGAGAGAGAGAGACAGAGAGACAGAGAGACAGACAGACAGACAGACAGAAGAAAGAGAGGAGGAGGAAAGTGAGAAATAACCCCTCAGGAGAAATGGCCATACCGCAATCCCTTTTCTTCCATTTTCCTCTTGGAATTTTGGGCATGCACACCCACACACTGGGTGTGTTTTTCAAGTCACCAGGTTGGGACTTGAACTGTAGTCGACCATATTGGAGTTCGGCACCTTAATCACTATGCCTCCTGATGGCTCCCATATTACAGAACCTTAATGAGAGTCAGTAGAGGCATCTATGTCCTCCTCTCCAACCTCAGGCCCCCTTGTAGGATTGCTTTTCCTGTGGCCTGATGGTTGAATGGACCATATGACTAGTTCTAGTCAAGGAAGAGGAATGGAAGTAGTATGTGCCACTTTTGTAGCATGGATGACTCCCTGTTGTCACATTCCCTTTGACATGGTAATATAAATTTCCAGGAGGTAGCTGTTCTGATTCTACTCTAGGTTTCTGGATAATTCTCAAAGGACACGTACCTTGAAAGAAAAATGAATCTTTCTGCATTAAGCCACTGAGATTTTGAGTTTATTGTGTAGTGTGACCTCACCTAACCTAATTAATATATCTAGTCACACTTCAACAAGTTCACAAGTTTGCTTAGAGCCTGACTGATCTAGAGGTTGTGAATATTTAGTCAAACTGAGTATTCCTTGTTTCACATGGAGATAGAACATGATGAAATCACCTTGTACATCCTTGAACAATTTTCAAAATATTTTCACATATGTTGTTCTCACTTACTTTATAAAACAATCCTCCCTGAAAATGTGAGAGTGTTAATAGTACCACAGTTTATGAATGAAATAAGCAAGGTACAGAGTATTTAAGTGGCTTGCTATTTCATGGCTTAACCAATAATTGGATAAATTATAAATAATTGGGTATATTATAATTTGTTCTTCATCTCCTCCTACAACTCTCCTTTCCAAACTCATGTGCATTCTCAATACCCAAAGGACTAAGTCATGTGCAGTCAGAAAGTTAATAGACCAGATCTTATAATGGGAAGTTGCATTAACTAAGAGAAAAATGTCCTCTATTAGAATGAAATCCATGACCACTGAATATCTTAATTATAGAGATCTTCTAAGAAATCTAGAATTCCTTCATGTAGTAAAAAGTATATTATTATTGATTATGTACAAGAGGGAATTAGCAGCAAATTATGCATATTTATAAATAACCTTTTACTAAATAATTGTGGAAAAAGCATCAATAATGTTCATTAAATATTGGGTCATCAGGAAAGTTAAGACGTATTTTTCTATGTTTTTCTATGCAAAAATGTGCCATGACTTTTCCCATGACCTAATATTTACTCAAAAATAAAGCTATATATTTTCTTGAAAATAGAAATATGGAAATTGGCCTACTGAAGTGAGAGCGAGCTGGCTAGTTTCATTTTATTTTATTATTTAGGTTTTTGCCATAGGGTGTGTGTGCTCATCAGAGAGACACAGAGGGAATTGAGAGCAAGTTAAAGTCCTGTGTCTGCGCTTGCTTCCTAACAGTTAGAAAATAATACTTTCAAGTTCCAGGGGGCAAAGACTAGGATTTCCCCTACATTGGCAGGAATAATCTGTAAGAGTATATAACTCTTACATTATCATTTGCCTGTTTCCCTAGTATTAAGATTTCCTTCAGGAGCCATAGGTGACATTGTGGTTATGACACTGGACTCCCACATGGCCAACTGCAGTGTAAGTCCCAGACCTGGCAGCTTTAAGTCACGCCAGGCAAGTGTGCATGTGTGCCCAAAATCCCAGGAGAAGGGATTGCGGCATGGCCATCACTCTGCAGGGATTGAGAGGATGATTTCTCACTTTCTTTTTCACTGTCTCACTCTGTTTCTGGCAAGCACACACACCTTATGGTAAAAACCTTGGAAAACAAAGACAAGGCTTCAATACAGTTAATTTAAAAATTGTATTTCTGGGACCAGCAGTTAGCATAATCGCTATGTCCCTGGACTCCCACATAGTTGACCACAGTTGGAGTCCTGGACCCGGTGACTTAAACTCATGCTGGGCGCGTGTGCATGCATGCCCAGGATCCCAAGAGGAGTATGGAGGAGAAGGGATTGCGGCATGACCATCCCCCGTGGGGGGTGATTTCTCATTTTCTGTCTCTTTGTCTCTCTCTGTCTTTCTGGCGAGCGCACGCACCCTGTAGCAAAAACCTCTCCAAAAAATAAATAAATAAATAAATAAAATAATTGTATTTCTTAAAAGTCAGAAAAGCTTGGACCAAGAGATAGCATAATGGTTACATCTCTGGATTCCCACATAGTCAACCACATTTCGAGTCCCAGATCTGGTGACTTAAAACTCATGCTGGGTACGTGTGTGTGCCCAAAATCCTGAGCCAAGAATGGAGAAGGGATTTTGGCATGGCCATCTCCGCAGAAGGTGATTTCTTGCTTTCTGTCTCTCATTGTCTCTCTGACAAGTTCATGTACCCTATAGCAAAAGAAAGAAAGAAAGAAAGAAAGAAAGAAAGAAAGAAAGAAAGAAAGAAAGAAAGAAAGAGAGGGAGAGAGAGAGAGAAAGAGAGGGAGAGAGAGAGAGAGAGAGAGAGAAAGAAAGAAAGAGAGAGAGAGAGAGAAAGAGAAAGGAAAGGAAAAAGGAAGGAAGGAAGGAAGGAAGGAAGGAAGGAAGGAAAGAAAGAAAATGTCAGGCAATCTTTACCTGTGGTATCATACAGTCAGCCCATGATGGTCCTGAAGTCCTTGGGATGTTAGGAATCTTTGGAGGTGGGTTAGGAATGGGTCATAGTATCCCATAATCTGGTGCAGTTGCCCTGTTTCGTAATGCTTAGGGTTGAGTAAGTATTTCATTAAGAGGAATGGATTAAAGAATTCTGGATATCAGTAAGGGCTGGAGACTCATAGGGTATAATCATGAAAGAGAAAATTTATTAAAGCTTTGCTTTGGACAAAGCTTCAGTCAGCCTGAGTTGACTTTTTGTTCTATCCCATTAAAAACAACTGGTGAACACTACTGAGAAAAGAGTATATATGTGTGTGATTATCAGCCCACATGCCATACAGAGATGCATAAAGAATTGAATTTATATACATCAAAGCCCAATAGGAAGTCCAGATAATTTCACATAGTGAAGGAGAAGGTTGTGGCATGGACTAACTAGAAGTGTAAGAACAATGAGTGCAAAGAACATTTTTTTAAGTTAAAAATATCTAATTGCAGGGCTAGCAGATGGCATGGAAGTTAAGGTGGCTAGATTCCACATGGCCAACTTTGTGGTTTGAGTCCCAGACACAGTGGCTTAAAAAACTAGCTGGACCCATGTGTGCACATGCCCAAAATCTTGAGAGAACATTGGAAAAGAAGAGAGTGAGCATGGCCATACCCCCTGGAAGTGATTTCTCACTTTTTCTCTCTCTTTCTCCAGTGAGTACACACACCTTGTGGCAAAAACTTAAAAAACAAACAAAGAAAAAAACCTAACTGATCCAAGTACTGCAATTCCTTCATTCATTTGAATTTACTAGCTCTAAGACAGTTATTTTCACCACTTACCAGTAGGTTGGAGAATGTTGAAGATAACTTAGAAATCTGAACAAATAGCTCAGAAGTTATTAGGTTCCCAAAACATGCAGAGTGTGAATTTGAAATAGAGGCCAGTTTCTCAAACTTCTTATCCCATCTTTCTTCACAAGAGGTGATCCACCTTAAGTATAGTAATAAAATATACAAATTCTTCTGGTATATTCTTCCTCCAGTTGTGAGAGGTTTTTGGTGTTCTGGTTTTTCCTGTGTTTATGGAGTTATTAAAACCAGTGAAATATCATCTGCATCTGAAACTTCGCTGTGGCCATCATTGACAAAGCTACCATAAACTTTACCTTAATAAAAATTGATTGTTCAATTTTCTGTATCAGTGAACAAGAACACTCACCCCCAAATTGAAATTTATATTTATCTACCTAAATCAGATGATATCTCAGTTGAAAGGAAAGCAGAGAGTTCTGAACAAAAAGATGAACTGGGTGTCAGCTATTCTCTGCTATTTACTCTATGACTCGGACCTTAGAGAAATTATAAGATCAACCTTCTTTGTCCATAATGTTCGAACGAGATCTTCTCTGGTTCTCTGAACTACAAAATTCTGTGAACTACGAATACCATGAAGGTGTTTTAGAGCTAACCAATTGAACCTTACTTAGCAGAGCTAAGTTCATAGTCTTGTGTTTTATTTGATTCATTTGGCAGAATATCACTTGGACTAAAGGAGAAATAACTATTAATTGGGAGCTTCTCTCCTCTTTAATATTCCTATCACTCCCCCTGCCCCATCCCCACTGCAGGGTTAATACCCAAATCTATGGAAACTTGTGCTAAGATATGGTCTCAGTAAATCTACTCATTTGCTGACTTAACCAATTATTCAATAAGTATTTATTGAGTAACAATTATTTGTGTGGCACTACTTTACAAAGATTGTATACAAGAAGAAATGCCCTGCTCTCACAGAGCTTTATCTTAGGTTAAATTGTTAAATGCTGATATATTTCAGACAAGAGATATTCAGGGTCATTTATCAAGGGTCTTGTGCTCATCAGGTGACAATGGATGTCAAAATGACTTGGTTTGGTAGAGGATACCTGTTAAGAGATCAGCTATCAATTTAGACCATAATTCTGAAAATATTTATTCCCTGACCTGTTAGTATTATGTTTATTAGAAATATCAGAGAAAGGTTATTAGAATATCATTGGGTCTAGAACAGTGAGTACACACACCTTGTGGCAAAAACTTAAAAAACAAACAAAGAAAAAAACCTAACTGATCCAAGTACTGCAATTCCTTCATTCATTTGAATTTACTAGCTCTAAGACAGTTATTTTCACCACTTACCAGTAGGTTGGAGAATGTTGAAGATAACTTAGAAATCTGAACAAATAGCTCAGAAGTTATTAGGTTCCCAAAACATGCAGAGTGTGAATTTGAAATAGAGGCCAGTTTCTCAAACTTCTTATCCCATCTTTCTTCACAAGAGGTGATCCACCTTAAGTATAGTAATAAAATATACAAATTCTTCTGGTATATTCTTCCTCCAGTTGTGAGAGGTTTTTGGTGTTCTGGTTTTTCCTGTGTTTATGGAGTTATTAAAACCAGTGAAATATCATCTGCATCTGAAACTTCGCTGTGGCCATCATTGACAAAGCTACCATAAACTTTACCTTAATAAAAATTGATTGTTCAATTTTCTGTATCAGTGAACAAGAACACTCACCCCCAAATTGAAATTTATATTTATCTACCTAAATCAGATGATATCTCAGTTGAAAGGAAAGCAGAGAGTTCTGAACAAAAAGATGAACTGGGTGTCAGCTATTCTCTGCTATTTACTCTATGACTCGGACCTTAGAGAAATTATAAGATCAACCTTCTTTGTCCATAATGTTCGAACGAGATCTTCTCTGGTTCTCTGAACTACAAAATTCTGTGAACTACGAATACCATGAAGGTGTTTTAGAGCTAACCAATTGAACCTTACTTAGCAGAGCTAAGTTCATAGTCTTGTGTTTTATTTGATTCATTTGGCAGAATATCACTTGGACTAAAGGAGAAATAACTATTAATTGGGAGCTTCTCTCCTCTTTAATATTCCTATCACTCCCCCTGCCCCATCCCCACTGCAGGGTTAATACCCAAATCTATGGAAACTTGTGCTAAGATATGGTCTCAGTAAATCTACTCATTTGCTGACTTAACCAATTATTCAATAAGTATTTATTGAGTAACAATTATTTGTGTGGCACTACTTTACAAAGATTGTATACAAGAAGAAATGCCCTGCTCTCACAGAGCTTTATCTTAGGTTAAATTGTTAAATGCTGATATATTTCAGACAAGAGATATTCAGGGTCATTTATCAAGGGTCTTGTGCTCATCAGGTGACAATGGATGTCAAAATGACTTGGTTTGGTAGAGGATACCTGTTAAGAGATCAGCTATCAATTTAGACCATAATTCTGAAAATATTTATTCCCTGACCTGTTAGTATTATGTTTATTAGAAATATCAGAGAAAGGTTATTAGAATATCATTGGGTCTAGAATAATAATATTTTTTCAAAAGAAATCATTGGTTATTTAAGAATTTATGCTGGGACCAGCAGTTAGCGTAAAGGCTATGTTGCTGGACTCCCATGTAGTAGACCGCAGTTAAAGTCCCAGACCCGGTGGCTTAAACTCACGCCGGGCGCATGTGCGTGCGTGCCCAAGATCCTAAGAGGAGAATGGAGGAAAAGGGATTGCGGCGTGGCCATCCCCCCTGGGGGGTGATTTCTTGCTTTCTGTCTCCCTGTCTCTCTCTGTCTCTCCGGCGAGCACATGCGCCCTATAGCAAAAACCTCTCCAAAAAAAAAAAAAAAAAGAATTTATGCTTTGTGAGGATACAAATCCAAAAATAAGCAATATTTATATTTACTGGCTCTTGGCAAGAATCACCTGCCTTTCTTTGTACCTTTGTTTTTTTGACTGCAGCCAGTTTGTTGATGCTGTCTTAGCATTCTTTTAACTATTTTTTTAAAGGTTTTTTCCATAGGGCACCTGCATTTGCTGGAGAGAGACAAAGAGAGATAGTGGGAAGGAAAGTGAGGAAAGTGAGAAATTGTCTTCCCAGGGAGAATGGTCATGCTGCAATCCCTTCTCCTCCATTCTCCTGGAATTTTCGGTATGAATGCATACAGTCCGGTCATGAGTTTTAAGCCACCAGGTCCAGGACTTGAACCATGGTCAGCCATGAGGGAGTCTAGCATCTCAACCACTATACCACCTGCTGACCCCAGCATTCTCTTATCCCTTTCTGAGACTGTGATGGTTCAAATGTCCAGTGACAGGAAAAAACGTCCTGATGAATACATTTACGGTAGTCCATCAGAAAATTGATTAAAATATATCTAATGGTGAATGTGACTATTAAGAAGTAAATGGAGAAAGGCAATGGGTAAAATAAGTGACTATCTTATTACTAGTAGACCCTCAGGCATTCAAGAGAGCTGTTTCAGAGAGGAAGAAAATACACATGAGTTCCTAATTTGCTTATGAATAATTATAGTCTGCTGCACCATAGTTGTTTCCTCCGTTTACTCCACAAACTGTTATTGAACGTGCTTTATGCAATAGTTTATTTGTTGTACTGCTGGAAACATCCATGAAACACACACGCGCTCACACACACTTCCTGCTCTTGGGGAACTTACAGTGGGAGCAGGAGTTGTTTTTGTCTGTATTTTCTCTCCATCATCATTTACCTACATGAATGTATCCTACCAAAAGTCAGTCACAGTTGTTTGCATTCTAGTATCCATTATCATTCATCTAATGAGAAGCAGGGGAGGCAATGGGTCAATAATTTCTTGCATAAGGATTGTTAGAAGTTATCTGAACTTAAATCACTTTATGTTAGTGCCTATAAGCAAGCCCCAGCTAGTGTAAGGTCCATAACTGTTCTTGATCCAATCTGGACTGAGGTTTTAGTTGATTAACTTTTCTTTTCATTGTTAGACAAATACTGACATCTTTTCAATAATTTCCTTGTTACTTTCAATGGAAGAACTTGAATTTTAACAAACAGGGTGCACAGAGCTAACCTGTTAATCAAATGATTATGAATATTATGTATGTCATGGAAGAGAAAGAGCAGGCAGTTGTAAGCACTTATAAAAGGAGCTATAACCATCGAGGGGGTTGACAGTAGACATTAGAAGAGTTAACAGAGTTGTGTGTGTTACATTCCAGGTAGATGAAGGCATGGATCTAAAAACTGCCTATCCTTAATGTCTATATTCATTTAGAATCTGAACCCAGCCTTGATAGAATGGTTTTAGTGCCATCTTCCTGGAAAAAAATCATGGAAACTGTACATCTCTGAATCCCAGGTCCCTAGAAACTTATTATCCCTTAAAGTTTTGGGGTGAGGAGAAATGGAAGATAATAAGGATACCACTTTACCTACTCTAGCTGTGACTCTTCCTTCTGGGAAGTAATTCAGAACCTAGAATTGGGAGAGAAGTAACAACGTCCCTTTTGCCCACATTTTACCAATTGGCTCCACCTTAGGGCTGATGCATACTATTCTTGTCATCCCACAGATATGCACTCAAAAGCTGCAGTGCTGAGAAGGAAGTACTGAGGAGAGAGCCTTCCTTCTGTTCGTCATTAGGAGGATAAGACCCATTTTATACAATGTACTAGTGATGTCAGTAATGTGCGCCTTCTAGATCTCCTGTTCTAGCTCATTCTGTTGCTAATAACAGAGATAGCTTAATCTGGGTAATTTAAGAGACTGGAGGTTTATTCAGTTTAGCATTTGGAGATCCCAGCTCCAAGGGCCACAACTGGTGAGGTTGGACAGCATGGCAGAGGAAAGAACTTGAGCAGAGCGGGTTCCGTGTGTCCACGAGTAACTGTCTGCCTCATCCACTCTCCTTATAAACCTACCAGGACCCAATTATGAGGACCTCACCCTATTGCCTAATCACTTTCCAAAGGCCTCACCTTTCAACACCATAATTGGATTAATTTTCCACCCTTTTAATCCCATTACAATGGCTCACCAAAATTTAACATATGAATTTTAGGGAGCATTTAACCATAGCACTTCTTCTTGTAGTAATTTTAATCTATTCAGGCAGTCAAGCAAAGAAGGCTAAAATGTGGATCCTAAAGTTTGGAGTATGCCAGACAATTACAATCTTTAAAAATGCGTAATACTTCTAGAATTAAAAAAACCTTATTCAATGAAAAAGAAACAAAATCATTTTGGATTCTGGGTTCTTTATTAATTATCATGTTTTAGAAGATAAAACTGAAGACTAACAAATAGTTAAGTGCAAGGAATAGAAATAAAGCACCAGAATTAATGTCTAGAGGTATAAGAATATTTCTTTTTTTTTTTGATGTCTAGAGTCATTGATCATTTTATTTATAATTAGAACTAAAATTTATCAAATATTTACTTTGTATCAAGAAACACTAGTTTCATTTAGTTCTCTTAACAGTTCTATGAGGTGATTATTATCACCACTGCCCGCATTATAAGAAAAAAAAAATGAGTTTAAGTAACATGCCAAATTTCACAGAGTTAAAACATATTAGAGGAAGAAAAAATTCTCTATCAGATGTCAAATCATTCTCAGTATAGCCTGCATTTCACATTTCTAAAGACTTTCTTTTAGGACTTCTACGATTTGTATATGTCTTGACAAGTAGATTGGATACAGAAAAACACAATAAAACACTTGGTAGAAATTACCTGTTACCATATTGCCAAAGTTCACAGAGTTAAAACATATTAGAGGAAGAAAAAATTCTCTATCAGATGTCAAATCATTCTCAGTATAGCCTGCATTTCACATTTCTAAAGACTTTCTTTTAGGACTTCTACGATTTGTATATGTCTTGACAAGTAGATTGGATACAGAAAAACACAATAAAACACTTGGTAGAAATTACCTGTTACCATATTGTGGGTACTTCCCTCTGATGTAAATCATTTATGCATTTGTTCTAAGGACTATTTTCTTTTAAAAAATGTATTATTGTTTTTATGAATGAGAAAGGAAGAGAGGAAGAGAGGTACCCCCAGAAGGGTCTCCCATGTGTCTACCTCCTCTCAATCACCCATGATCATGGACACACCTAGGGGCATACCCAGTGTATTCAGGTCAACCCAGTGTCCAAATCCACATTTCCCATATGGCCCCGGCCTCTCATTCAGAGGCACCTTATCACTTACCTGTACTAACATGGCTGAGGACAAAGGGCCTTTCTTTATTTTTTTTAGATGATTCACTATAGGTATACAGTTAATAGGAACACAATAATTCTGCAAAATTTTCATGTGTATATATGTGTGTGTGTGTGTATAATATATATATATATATAATAATATAGATCTTAGTTGGAATGTGTATATATATATATATATATATATACATATACATATTATAACTAAGATACAGGTATAGAACCATGCAGAACTGAAATAAAGATTCAATGCGTTTGTGATTTTCAAGCTAATTTTAGAATTCTGTTAATATTAATGATTAGACATGGTATGGTAAAAATACATACATAATTTTGGTCAGTCTAAAGTCTGAATGTGCATGGCCCTCTCCCACAATTCATATATTGAAACTTAATCCCAAATGCAATATTAAAAGGTGAGGCCTTTGGAAGGCAATTAAATCATAAGGACTCTGCCCTCATGAATGGGATTAGCACTTTCAGACAAGAGGCTTAAGAGGGCTTATGGTCGATTTCCACCACATGAGGATGAAAGGTGTTCTCTGTGAGGAATGGGGCCCTCACCAGATGCTAAATCTGCTGCCACCTTGATATGGGACTTTCCAGACTCCAGAACAGTGAAAAATAATGTTTTATTACTTAAAAATTACCATTCTAATGTATTTTATTATAGCAACCCAAGCAGTCTAAGGCAAGTAATCACCGTCTTTGAATAATATAAACTGTCTAGGTATTGGGGAGAAGCAGGACTGTGTGTATGATATGTGTGAGAATTCTCCACGCTGGCATGCACCCTACCTTCTTTCATTCATACTCCATCAAGCTCTGCAGAGGAAGCCGAGCAAAGGTTGTGTAAACTGGAACCTGGAGGACAGACACTGAGAGCATGGACCTCCTTTGAGCGCTGCCTAAAAGAGTATCTTTACTCTTCTGGTGTATGGCCATCTCCTCCTGCTGGCCTCTGCTTCTCCTCCTATTCACCTACAGCCCTCACCCATGTGAACCACAGATGGAAAAGGCATGCCTCACTGATGCCCCGCTGTTATTAACCCATGTATGCCACATTCAAAGGAATCCTTAGTTCTACTCTGCTAACAATGTACAAAATTTATAGACCACGGTGACTGGTGGGAGCCTACTGCTTTATCACCCATTCCCCATAATCTTATTCTGTGTTGCTTGCTGTTCGGCGAGGCAATTCAACATAAATGTCAGTGTGTCCTACAGGCACAGGATATGGTATGCTCTTCCACAGTAAATTAGTCCCAACTCTTCTTCAGTAGTTGTTTACTTTTACTGAATTGAAAATAATACACATATATAAATATACATGCAAAGACATACCCTTGGGAAACTTCTCTGGGACAGAAAAAAGAGACCCAAGAGTAGTTCCAGAAGTGGCACTTGGTAAAGAAACAGAAGTGTCAGCTCTACAAAGTAAAAAACTAGGAAGGGATAAAAATGTCTTATTTCAGAATTCTTAAAGCCATGGATTCCTCAATTAGCTTGGTGGCTTGCTGATCTGGAGAAAATAAAAATGACTAAAAATGCACTTGATTTTGATTAAAATAGATTGCCTGAGAGAATCTGAAAGCTAGAAGTTTCCTGGTAGGTAAAACATCACAACATCCCTAACTTTCATTGCCTGCTTGCTAGAATCAATTGTAACTAGTAATTCTATATTTAAACAAGATGTCTTTTGGTTTCTTACAAGTATTAGTCAAACCAAAAGCACATACCAACAAATTTACTGAAAAAAACCCACTATTTGCATTTTCTTATTGGGCATCAAAATACAGTTGCTAGAACATACTGAATACTTGATCCTCAAAGCATTCCTACCTTTGTAAAAATGTAGGTGTGTTATTTGATAAGTGATTACTGTCCCTTTTTTTCCCCAAGTATGTCACTATGTCTTACTTCTCTTGCACATCATGAGAATCCAGGTAAGTACTAATAAATAAAGAAGTGACGGAGTTTGAAAGCTAATCTAGATACATTTTAACTGGGAGGTGCTCTGTAATAGCCCAAACAAAACAAAACTAAAGAACATACTGAATTTATAAGATAGTTTTATGATCTCTTTTAAAATTTATCATTTCATTTTAATCTCATGAAACTGCAAGCTCTTGTTATTTCATTATGAAAATGAAAAAGCTAGACAGGAAAATAAAGTGGGGTGGCCATTCCCACAAGGCTATTCAGTGTATGAGAAGACACAGCCCAAAGAAAACCAAATTTCTTACAATCTACTAAATCCTTTTCATCTGCTCTTCTCTTCCTGGGAGATAGAAGACCTACAATTCTGGGTAGCTGATCATAAAAGTGAAGGAGATAAGTTAATATAAGATGTTTTCTCTGTAAATAGAACTGTGTGTTCACATCACTAAAGATGAGGCTTTTCACAAAGAATGAAAGGTCTAAGTCTCTTAATGCCATCCGGAGGTTCAGATTAATTACCCTTTCAGTCAAGGTCACTGACAGTGTAAAGAATTTCCAGACCCCCTAGAGCCAAGTGTTATCTTTCTCATACAGCAACCACGGAAGCTTAAGGAAATCAATACATGGCAATTAGCAGGTAATAGGCATGATTTTTAAGTGGGAATAAGAGCTGATGATCTTACTGTAGTACACATCTGGCTAGCCGTAACTGCTGCTATTCTGTTGTAATAAAATCCATTTCGACATGGAGAACAAAAGAGTTATCAAAAATGAAAATCACCAGGATATAAAGTTTTCAAATTTTTCTGGTTTAGAAAAATAGTTTGTAAGGATTTTATATATTCTTAGAACAGCATGGCTCTAAATAGAAGTAATTCTATAATATTGTGCTTTTTTTATTTTTTTTTTTTTTAAGAGAGATATCTGCGATAAGGTGCATGCAGACACCAGAGAGACAGAGAGAGAGACAGAAAGCGAGAAATCACCCCTGCCCCCAAGGGGTGGTGATAGGATAGCCACACAGCAATTCCTTTTCCTCCATTCTCATCTTGGGATTTTGGGCATGCATGCACACATGCCCAGAGTGAGTTTAAGCCACCAGGTCTGAGACTCGAACCATGGTCAACTATGTGGGAGTCCAGCATCATAATAATTACACCACCTGCTAGCCCCCTTAATATTGTGCTTTTAAATTGGTTTATAAAAGGCTTTATATTTTTAGAGCTTTTTTAATTTTATAGAAAATATGACTTCTTGTATACCTCTCCTCTCTCTCCCTACACACACACACACACATACACACACACATACTCATGAATACAGGGTTTTCCATTGTTAATATTTTTAATTAGTTTATGTAGGAGTTCTCTTTCTGTTGCACAGTTCTGTGGGTTTTGACAAATGTCTAATATCATTTAGTCACCATTACATGGTCATGCAAAAAAGTTCCACTGCCCTAAAACTTCCTGTGCTCCACACCATTTGCATCTAGATAAGAGAGATTCTATAGTATTGTATTTTTATGTACGAAACACTAAAGTGAGTGTATTTGGACAATATAGTTCTACTTTATAGATATTTTAAGATTGACTTAGGAACTACAATAGCATGATTTTTATTAAAACACCATGTGTATCTTTCTCTCTCTCTCTTCCCACCCCCCCCCCCCCCCCACGTACCATTGTAACAAAGTAAGAAGTTAAAAATTTTCCTTCACTCAAATAATTTGCAGTTCATTTTAAATTAATAAATGAATGGACATGAAAGTAAATAATATAAGGATCAGATGGCAGGCTAGACGGCAGTGGATTAAGTGCTGAATGAGTGACATTGGTAAAATTGGGAGGTGTTCAATGGAGCAGTACCACACAAGGGCATGAGGTTAAGAGAAAGGCTGAGTGGACTATGAGAGGCTTGAGGACAAGTGGGATGTGGATAGGCTAAGGGGAAGGAGGGCATTCGAGGCAGGTGAAGAAGCTTGGCCAAGGATCTGGGATGGGGGTGAGTGTGCTCTTTCTCTGTCTCACTGGTCAGGCAGTTTGCAAGGCTGTTTGGTCTCATCTGTGAAAAACCTTGCCCACATTCCTCACTGGGCACTTGCTAATTTCTGGTTGTACTGCAGGGCAGCAAGGCTCATTTCCTCTGGTCTGAAAACTTACCAGCTTTGCCTGGTCAGCTCTCCTTACTTCAGCCCTACAAAATCTCTTTCTACTTTAGACAGGAATTCCAATATGAACTTAAGCTTTCAGGAGGGAGAGAGAAAAAATAATGATCTAAAACAGAAAAGATAGGTCATTTTGTTTTGTTTTGCTTTGCTTTGCTTTTTGGTCTGTTTCAAATATTCTCTAAGGAAAAGAAATGCAGGGGTCTTCCTTTTGGTATGGATGAGGGCAAAGGAAAGAAAAGGGAATTACAAGGAGAAAATAAAAGCAGAACTTAAGTTAATATCTCAAAAAAAAATCACACCTTATCACAGAAATGGCTGGACACAAATACCTCAAATTTGTTTCCAAACTAATTTGAGAACCCCAAATCTCTAATGTTACCAAGATACATGAGGTCCGAGTCATTAAGAAAGGTAGAGAGCAGTTTCTAATGAGAAAGGAATAAAAGACTGAAGAAGGAGTGATTCATATTTGTCTTTCCTATTTATTTAATAGCCTTCAGCTGAGAGGCAGTGTGAGTGGTAACAGAGCAGGTTTTAAGGGGCTGCAGGACTGGCAGGGTGGCTTCAGTGAGATTCACCCAGAAATGCTTGCTCTCTAAAGAGACAGAATGGACATCTGAGGGAAGTGTGTGGGCTTTAGCACAAGAAAGTGAGTCTTTGTGTCAAGGAAGGAAATTAAATCAGTATAAAAATATTCTAATTCTAGATGGACAATTTATAACATGTAGAACTTCAACAAGTAGATAAAATAATATGAGAGTCAAAAGCCTGGATTTTGATCGCAGGACAAAAGTTGCTTGTGCTCTTCAACAAAATTACAGTGGGGAAGGTCTTTAAAACATTAACGGAAAATGTATATATCAAAAATCTGTCCATGGGGGGCTGGCAGGTGGCAGGATGGTTAAGGGCGCTGGACTCCCACATGGCTGACCACAGTTCAAGTCCCAGAACTGGAAGCTTGCTTGCTTGCTTGCGTGCGTTCTCTTTCTCTCTCTCTCTCTCCCTCCCTCCCTCTCTGGTCAAATTAAAATAAATAAAATTAAATTTAAAAAAGTTTTCTACAAAAAAAAAATGTACAGATTTTAAAATTTGATGCACCAGAAAAAAAAATTGTACTTTAATTTCATTTTTCACCAACTTTTTGAGGTGTTTTCATCCACTCTATGGAACTGAGTCACAGAAAGGGAGCTCAGGGTTGGCAATGATCATAGCAAGCCGAGAACTTGGTTGTGCCAGGCATAAAGCTGAGGTAGAGTAACAGATTAGGGAGAGAATACTCTATTGCACTACTCTATTTTCCCAGAGGGGAAATGCTCATAGTTATGCCATAGTTTCACTTATATTCTTCAGTGAATATCACACTGATCCTAACATACGCCTGAAACAGGAGTCACTAAGCAAATAGTAATAAAACCCAAAATATTAAACAGTATAATTAATGTGGGAGTCGTAATCGATTAGTGACTTTTAAAAAAAAAATAATTATTTTATTGTATTTATTTTTAATTTGACCAGAGAGAGACAGACTGTGTGTGTGTGTGTGTGTGTGTGTGAGAGAGAGAGAGAGAGAGAGAGAGAGAAAGTGAGAAAGCAAGCCTCCATGTCTGGTACTTGAACCATGATCAGTCATGTGGGAGTCCAGTGCCTTTACTACCACACCACCTGCTGGCTCCATCTTTTTAAATTTTTAAAAATTTATGTAGTGCATTTCCATTCATGAGAGAAAGAGAGAAAGATATGCACCCACAAAATGATCTAGTCACATTGTGGTCACTTTCCTCCAGCCCTTCAGTATCAGGATCTCAGACATGTATGCATGTGCCCAGCATGTTTTCAGGTAAGCTAGAGATTTGAACCCTTGGTTGGCTCTGTGGCTTCCAGTGTTGTAGTCTGGTATGCTAGTGACTAAGAGGCTGGGTTGATAGCTCTTTCTAAGGTATATTAAAAAAACATACTTTTATTATTTTACAGTTCCTGAAGGTCAGAAATTCAAGCACAGCTCAGCTGGGTTCTCAGCTCAGGGTCTCTCAGGTGGCAAACAAGGTATCGTTGGGCTGTGTTCCCTCAGGGAGCTCAGGATCCCCTTCCAAGCTCAGGTGACCGTTGACAGAATTCAGCTCCCGGCAGTTGCCAGACTGAAGGGCCAGTTTTCCTGCTCAGTAGGTTGAAGACCATCTGATTTCCTCCAGGCTGCCTGCAGCTTATCTCCTCAAGGCTATCAGGACCATTTCTCTTTTAAGATATTTAATTAATTAAGTTCAGTCCGCCCAGAGTGATCTCCCTCTCTTTTGATTAACTCAAAATCAACTAATTTGCAAACCTATCTTGATTATATTTGTAAAAATCCCCTCACTTTTTTTTTTTAAGCTTTTGTTAAAGGACATGTGCCCTCCCTAGAGAGAGGCAAAGAGCTAGAAAATAAGAAATCACACACCCCCCCTCAAGGGAGATGGCCATGGCACAATCCCTTCTCCATTTTCCTCCTGGGATTTTGGGCATGCATGCACATGCTCTCAGCGTGATTTTGAAGCTGCCAGGTCCAGAACTCAAACTGTGGTCAGCCATGTGGGAGTCCAGTGCCTTAACCACACATCACCTGCTGGCCTCCAACATATCATAAATTTTTTTTTTTTTTGGAGAGATTTTCACTGTAGGGCGCATGCGCTCGCCAGACAGACAGAGAGAGACATAGAGACAGAAAGCGAGAAATCACCCCCCAGGGGGGATGGTCACGCCGCAATCCCTTCTCCTCCATTCTCCTCTCGGGATCTTGGGCACGTACGCACACGCGCCTGGCATGAGTTTTAAGCCACCGGGTCTGGGACACGAACCACAGTCGACTACGTGGGAGTCCAGCGACATAGCCATTATGCTAACTGCTGGTTCCCATAAATTTTAATATTCACCCTGGACCAAGGACAAAATCAATGATTCAAAGTTCCTCTCTGGTGTCAACTTATAGAGAATGTTGTAATATTATAATCATGTTAAACTTCTTTGTATCTAAATTGAGATACCACAAACACACAGCATGTGCATATATTTTAACCACATAATCAGGTATCGCGGAATTAAACAAAGAACAGAGAGAATAAGTAGAAAGAGGTGAGTCCTATTCCCTTGATCCACAAATACAATTTGTTCTCTATAAGAAACTATCCAAATATTTTTTTTCAGAATATAAATATTCAATACCAAATGGAAATATTTACATATTCTAGACACTAGAGATTGAGCTTTGTAGACAGTATCACAGAAATTCTAATAAAATCAGGTCGACCAAAAATTTTACTCATATCACGGCCTTTTTTTTTTTTTTTCCAGATCGGAACAGAATATGATGAATATAGTATCATTCAGGTTGCAGACACTCAGCTATTTTTTAGAAATACAACTTGAATGAATGTTCTGATCTGTGAAAGTGCAACATTAGCTCTTTTCATGATTTTGTTTTTATTTGTTGAAGTGTTCATACATAAGGTAGAATACATTTCTTGGAAATACTTAGAAAACACTCTCCAAGTGGAATATCTTGTTTTTCTGCGGGATGAGGGAGGTGATTTACAGTAGCTTTAGCACTGTCTCTTTAAATTTTTATATTTGCAACCTGCAGCAAATAAAAGTATGTCCGTGGGAAAATGCACAGTGATTGTTCTCTGCTGGAAGGATTAAATAAATGCAGAGTTCCAAGCAGGCTTAGGCAGTGAACTGTAAAAGACTAAGAGAATGCGAGGGTAAAAAAAAAAACAATATCTATCTTCTTTCACCTTCTGATGGTGTTGCCATACCCTGGAAGCAGCCACAAGGTTGCTTTTCCTTTCTCTGCCTCCCCAGTAGCTGAGAGTAGGAGACTTCACACCTATACCTGCTCACAAACCAGAACCTAGCTTATGTTAGAAACAGGATAACGCATGTAACCCAAGAGCCTGGCCACCCTGGTTAGCTCTTTCGGCAGGAGAGTTCCTGATAACTTGTACTACCTGTCTCACAGGTTTCTTATTGAAGATCTAATGGGAGAATATTTACAGAAATGTTTTTCACACAATATGTAAAATTTATGTACAAGAGACTCTCAGGAGGAATATACATATATACATACATATCTACACACACTGTAAGAATCTAAATCAATTATCTTCACAGAAAAAAATCATTTTAAAAATGGTCTAATATGTCGTCAAATTGTTATGTAATATGTCTAAGGAGTCTGTGAAGTTGTGTAGTGCTTTTCATTTTGGGTACTCTGAAAACTTTGTATAATAAAGTAAGTTTGTCTTTAATACCTTAGCAATGGAACTCAGATCTTAAATAGTTTAATGCCTTGTTCATTTCTCAAAAAACCTATGAGTCATATATTTTTTTTTATTAACAAATGTGGAAACTAAATACCAGAGGCTTTCATTGAACTGTTAAAAATCATATTCTTGATTCAGACATGAGAGGAGAAACAATAAATTAAGGATACATGCCTTTGGATTTATGATAGCTAAAACCATAGCTAATAGCTGAGACATAATTTAATTTATAGGTAGGTGTTATTATCCTCACCTATAGAAGAGAAAATTGAAAGTTGAGAGTTTTAATCACTTAATTAAGTTGAAGATGAGAACTAAGATTCAAATTCAGAGAAACTTGAGCTAGAACTTAGGTTTTCCCATTTATTTATTCAAAAATATTTCTCAGGAACCTGCTACGGTACAGAAGTGTTGAGGAAATTGCTGTAGAAACTGCTATTATGGAGCTTATAGTTGAAAGAGATGAAGAAGTTAATCTAATAATCACATGAGAAAATGGGACCAAGTTAGCAGTTAAGTTTTAGCAGACTGACTCCCTAGTGAGGCCCTCACCATCTCCACTCACAATGTGGCATTTCCCCTCAATGGTTTCTATCACAATACCCTATCGTAGTTTCCTCCTCGCACTGATTTGTTTGTTGACTTGCTTTCTTGTTTACCTATTGCATGTATCCTTCTAGAGGCTGCTCCTGAGAGCAGGGATCTTATCTAATTAACTGTTTCTCCCCAGTGCCTGGAATCATGCCTGCCAGTTCCATAATTTAATTATGCATGAAATGGTTGTTGAAAGAAGAGAAGAAGGAAGAAGAGCTTCCTGAGAGGAAGTACAGAGTGCTGTGAATTCTATCTTATGTAACACGAGAAACTGGAGATATCTGAGGATGATTTGAATTGTAAAGCTAAAGAACAAATGAGGTTCTAAGAAAGCAGAGTGGGTATCAGGGTTAAGAAAGGGGGCAACTAGGAACTTTGAGTAGATAGGAGAGTGTGTGCCAAGGCCTGTGGAAGGAAAGAACGTGCCAGATAAGAAGAGAGAAAGCCAGCCAGGGGCAAGGGGCAGCTTGCATCATGTGACAGAAGTAGGCCAGGCCAGAGCCTTGTCAGGATTTTGACTCATCTAAAGAGCCATTGAAATATTTTATTTATGAAGGAAGTATAACCATGTTTGCATTTTCAGCAAGATGCCTTTTGGCTTTGGTGAGAAGGACAGAGGAGGTACAGAGATTCCAGTTTGGAGTCTGCAGTAGACCAGAAACAGGGCAAAGGAGCTTAGATGACCTTTGGTGGTGGTGATAGCAGGAAAAGCAGTTGAAATCATGAGCTCTTTAGGAGATAAATCCATGTAGATTTCTGTGAAAAAAATAGCAAAAGAAATTGAGATGGAAGAGAGGATTATAGGTTTCTTGCCTGTGCAGTAGGATGAGCAGTGGTGCCATAGCAGAGGAGCAAGGAGGCAGTGGCCTGAGGTTCTGCCTCCCTCACAGATGAGGCATCTCATTGGTGTTGAAAGGTTTTCTTGTTTTGTTTCGTTTTTGCCAGAGAGTACAAGTACATGCACTTGAGAGAGAGAGAGAGAGAGAATGAACCCTCCCAATAGGGTATGATCACATCACAATCCTTTATCCATTTCTCCTTCCTGGCAGGATGTTGAACAGGCACACAAGCCTGAAGTGTTTTCCAAGCCACCAGGTTGGTGACTTGAACTGCAGTTGGCCATGTGAGTCTAGCTCTCTATGAACAATACTTAACCACTGCACTAAAGGGCTAACCCAAAAGGTAGTTTTTTTTTGTTTGTTTGTTTGTTTCTTAAGCTAATTAATTTATTCTGTGAGTGAGAGAGACAAAGAGCACCCTCAACAGAGTCCAGACAATGAGATCTACTCCCAGCTTCAGCGAGCCCTGGATCATGGGCACACACATGCCCAGTGTACTCATGGCAGTCTCTGGATGAGAATTCAGAACCTTCCCATGTGAATCAGTCTCAAAGAGCATTGCACATTACTGCTGTACCACTGTCTGGCCCACCTCAGAAGGTTTTGTAGAGCACCAAGATCATGTATTGTGTATAAATCCTGAGATTTTTCAGAGATCAGAGCAGAACCTAACAACAGAGTCCAGGCACTCTCATTTCTGTCTTTCTCCATATTAACTAACATTGCTTATTTTAAATAATAATTGCATTTCAAAATAAAAAAGTTACCTTCATATGACTACAAAAATTTGAACTAATTTCTGAACAATTCTATGTGATTAAATAAATTTCTACCTAGATTTCAAATTCCAGATTGTGTTTTAACTATACTAACTCTAAAGATAAAAAGATTACACCTCTACAAGATTATTTTAAATTTTAGAATTAAGAATAATATACTTAAAATGTAATTACCTATTTTCATTTTAATACATCTATCCAAATATTCCCAGGCATTTCAAAGAATGAAGGAAAACTGGAGATAGGTAAATATTGGAGTAAGAACACTGGTACCTAAAATGTGAAAGTAGAATTGGATCTCATTATACAATATAAAAAGGATTACAAAATCCATGGCACAAAGGAGGTCTGTTTCTTTTCTTTTGATGTGCCCATGGAGTAAAACTGCAATTAGAGGTAATAAGAGTGGCATGTGTAGCTTAAAGGGGCTTGATGCAAGATTGCAGCAGGCTTCAAAATGGTACAAGCAAAACTCCATCCTCATTACCAACGTATAATTTTATTGTCCCCTTTAGATAGCATACTTTTTCCGTTATCAGGATTTCTCCAACCTATTACATCACAAATGCAATTATAAATGCATTGCAAATTCACCCAAGCTGATAAAAAAAATCAAATGTAGCAAATTGATTTGAAGTGGAAGGGGTTAGAAAATAAATGGTCCTCAAGTTGCACATGGTATGTTACCTACTCATGTTTCTAAAGAAGAGGAGCTTACACTGGAAGACAAATAATTCTGTATTTATGCAAAAATATCATTTTTTATAAAATTAGGTCCTGGTTCTAACAAGCTAGATGTTTCTAGTGCAATAGGCAGGCTCTTAAATTTTGCAACATGGCGTTCATTTACATCTTCCTTCCTATAATAATGTCTGCAGGATTTTCTTAGATATAACACTTTTTATTTTCTTTTGAAAGAGATTTTAAAAATCTTGCCAGAGAGACAAAGAGCAAGAAATCATTCCCCAGGAGGGATGGTCACACCACAATCTGTTCTCCTCCGTTTTTCTCTCGGGATCTTGGGCACACATGCACACATGCCTGGCACAAGTTTTAAGCCACCAAGTCCAGGACTTGAACCATGCTTGACTATGTAGGAGTCCAATGACGTAACCATTACACCATCTGCTGGTCCCTGATATAACCCTTTTTGTTTTTAACACTTCTGGCTTTGCTTAGCTCTGTGTTAATGTGCATGTATGGTAACATCATTATACACATTCCAAGATGCATAACCATTTAGATTGGTATACATATCATATGTGTCTATAATAGATGTATAAATATGTTACTAAAGCAGATGGTCCTCTATGCTGAGGGATTATTTATGTACACACAAGAACTTAGTACACAAATGAGACTTTTTAGTGATAGGCAACTTTGTCAAGTAGATCATAGTGCTTAACACTATTTATCTTTCTTAAAAGGATTTGACCACTTAACATTTAAAGTTAATTTTTCTTGATGGAGTCAGACAATTGCTATTCTCTTCTGCATTTTATCTTTTCTGTCACAGAACATAATAAGTTTATTTTTATTCTTTATAAGATGTTTGTGTTTATTACATAATACATAATAAACTTTAATTTATGCTAATATTTTGCTGAAAATATCATGGTAAAGTAAGCATTAACTTGAATATTGCATTTTCTTTTTCCTTTTTAATTTGTTAAGTTACATGCTGAAATATATAAAACAGTACTATGTGAGTTCACACACACTGAAACCTAAATGGAGGGCAAAAATAGTCCCTCTATTTTTCTTTTTTTTCCTACTATCAGTCTGAATTTAAAAATTCTGGAACTCTGACTTTCTGGACTGAGGGGGTTATCCAATATGCTTTATACATTATTTCAGCAAAAACCTCAAGTCTCTTTATGCAATGCATGGAACCTCTCTCTCTCTTTTTAAGTTTTTTTGCCATAGGGTGTGTGCACTTGCTAGAAAGAGACAGAGAGAGGGAAGGTGAGACATCACCCCCGAGGGGGATGGTCACTGCGCAATCCCTTCTCCTCCACCCTCCTCCCCGAGATTGGAGCTCGCATAGGTGCTCCATGTGATCCTTAAGTCACTAGGTCTAGGACTCGAACTGTGGCCTTATGGGAGTCCAGCACTCCAACCACTATGCCATCTGCTGGCCCCAGAATCTCTCTTTTTAAGAGTTTATTTATTTCTCCCGCCCCACCCCCCAACAGCGTTCTCACACCTCCATGTAGTTAGCTTCTGCCGGCGCCTATGATGGGCACATGCGCCATGACATGACCAGGGCTGAACGCCAAACCTTCCCATGTAACACAGCCGAGCAGAGGGTTGGTTATGCCTGCGCACCTACCACTCTCAATAATGCTTACTGTCTTTAGATTAAAAAATCTCAGACTGTTAGACTCAACTGACCTCCTGTTTACTCTTGACAGCACTTAGCTTAAAAGAAAATTAGCTCTAGGACCTACTGTGGTTCGGGGACCACTCCTGCCCCGTTCTACCCCGTCCTGCACTCCTGCCCCGTTCTACCCCGTCCTGCCGTGTCCTGCCCGGTCCTGCCGCGTCCTGTCCGGTCCTGCGGGGTTCTGCCCTTGCTTACCTGCTGCGGGTGTAACCCGTTGTTCAGCTTCTCAACCCGTGATCATGATGGCTGGATCCCGTCCTTTCTTCAGTCTTGGCTCTCAATTGGGAGTCAGTTAAAATCTTCACCTTTTGGGGGAGCGAGGGTATAGAAAGAGTAAGTCTTGAAGGTGGAAGATCCCTGAGAACTAATGGATGTAATAGATGGAAACCCGCCAGCTTTCCACTGCGATAGCTGGCTGAAGTCCCCTTTGTATGCGCCTTGTTTTTTCTTGCCTGGTATTACATGCAGCTGTGCTCCTCTGGCTTTAGGATATATCAGACTCATCTGGAGGGCTTGTTAAATCCTAAAGCTTGGTCTGAGGGCCTCCTCAGACTGCCGGTTCCTACCAGAGCGTTTACTAAGCTAGTAGGAGGGGACCTGACAATTTGCAAAGGTAACAATTCCCAAGTGATATTCAACTACTGGTCTAGAGACCTCACTTTGAGAACCCCTGTAGTGAAGTTTAACTTTGTTTCAAAGATTCCTACATCCCATCTTTCCCATCTCTTAGAGATCATGCTTTATCAATGATCCCTTCTATTTATTATTATTATTCTGTGGTCTCTTTCTCTCTAGGGAATCCTTTGAATAAGGATATAGGCATAGCCTTACATAATCTGCTCATTTTAGAAAAACAAAACAAAACAAAATGCACCCACAACTGCAAATAGCTTTCTTGGATCCAAGATGCTTCTCCGTCTACCATATGATCAGCGCAAAGCCAAGCTTCTTGGAGGCATTTTCTGCACAGGCTGCAGCTACTCTGTTAGCTCTCATTTGCTCCAACTTGTTACAATTTAGGTTCTGTTTTCACTACTTCTGCTACTATACCATAACTGCTGATTTGTTTAACCTCAACAATGTTATCCTTGAGGGCATTATTTTATAGTCAGTCTTTAACAAGGATAAAATTCCTTTTAAAGGGAAACAAGTATCAGGGAAATTTTTTTAAGAGAGATTATTGCTATAGGGTGCATGCACTCGCCAGAGAGACAGTGAGAAATCCACCCCCAAAGGGGGATGGCCGTGCTACAATCCCTTCTCCATTCTCCTCTTTGGATTTTGGGTGGGTGCGCTCACACACTGACACTCACACCGGCATGAGTTCTAAGCCACCGAATCGAGGACTTGAACTGTGGTCAACTACATGGCAATCTAGTGATGTAATCATTATGCCATCTATTGGTCCTACTTTCAGGGAATTTTAATAACCTGTATATTAAGGTTCAAACTAGTTCTGACATTTTAAAAATTGGGTAATTTTGGGCAAAGTGTTTTAATCCCTTTGAAGCTCAATATTTGCAGATGTTAACTAGGGTCAATAGTATCTATCTTGCAAACATTACTTCTTGGAAATGGCTCTTATAATGCCTAAAATGGTGTCTATAATGTAATCAGTAGCTAATAATAGTAATAGTAGAATAATATTATTTTGGCATTTAGAACACAGAAAAATTAGATGATTTTGTGTCTGCGATTTGTCACCAACTATCTGAATATAAGAATATGAGTATTGATTTTCTAAGTATAGTGCTTCAATTATATGTAACAATAATGAATCAAAACAATGTTCCCCCATGAATTAAATGGATAAGTTGTGAAAATTATCCAACCAGTGTTCTGTAGACAAACTCCTCTAGCTCTTCAAGGATAAATATGAAGAACCATCTAATTAATCAAGAGTTGCTTCTGGGTGTTAAGCACAGTCCTCCCTATGACCCCTTTGTATCCATAGCCTTAGTATCTTCTCATGGTTGAGGTCAATCGCTCTTTGCAGAACTGGTGAGCCTGACAGAACTGGCTGAGGTTGAACAGCTCTGCCCTCAGGATCCCTTACAGTTTCATGGTCAGGCAGTCACTCCATCTGCACCAGGACCCAGGAACATACCAAAAGCTGTTTTCCAAAAGATGGAGCGTTCTCTTTGGAAGATGGTGCTTGAATCATCGGAGACTATGCCGATTATTCTATTGGGCTTATCATAGACCCACACATCTGTTTTATCTAAGATACTCAAATGTCATAGACTCTTCTGGGTATGTCCCCAAGTAGCAGAAGTCCTTGCCCTCCAGCATGTATTTCTGCTGCATTCTTGTCCAGCTCTGTGTTCTAATCACAGTTGGCAGCTTTCCATGTCACCCAGTATAAGGGCAGAGGAATATTCTTGGGGAAGGTACATGATACTTCCAAAAACTCAAGAGGCTTACCAGCTATTATGCTTTCCTTCTTTGCAGAGAGAAATGTGAGGTTCAGTAAGGCACAAGGTTTGAAGGGGTTAGTCCAGTCATTTCCAGATCCCAGGACATTAAAAATCTTAGGGCTTGGGCCAGCAGGTGTGTGAGGGGTTAAGGTGCTAAGTCATGACTGACTGTGGTTTGAGTCCCAGACCTGACAGCTTGCTTTCTCATTTTCTCCCTCCTCCGCCCCCTCTCTCTGGTAAGCATGCATGCCCTATAGCAAATTAAAAAACAAACAAACAAACAAACAAACAAAAAACAAAAAAAAAATGATAAAGTTAAATAATTCTTTAAAAAAAATATTAGGGTTGTGGCAGGCCTCAGAAACATTACTGGGTTTATCTCCCACCCTTTGGAGATTTCTCTTACTAGAGCCCCCCACATACTTTGTCATTTCTGTATTTGGTTCGAGTGCATGATGTCAGTAAGACAGTGTGCACACAGATGTTCTTTAGGACCTGCAGCCAGTCCAGGCTTCTTTCACAGAGGAAGAAGGTGTCAACAAGCCCTGAGCAAGACTGCAAATGCCTGCTGCTGTCCCTTCCGAGTGAACACTACTCGCTGCTGTTCCTCTTTTCAGAAAATGGTGAAAAAGAACAGTTTCCAGACCCAAGGCCTCACACCATGGGCCTGTTGATGTGTTTTACTGTGCTACCAAAGATAGCATATCTTGCACAAAAACATCAATGGGGCTGCTACTTGACTGAGCTTGCAGTAGCTCACTCTCATCTTTCAGAAATCACCCCGCTCTTGTAGGGTCCAGACTTGAGCTTTAAATGGAAATAGGTTGGAACCACTAGTCCTACCTCCTTTAGGAACACTCATTTCCACTATTATTTTTGGTTTTGCTAAGGCACATGCATTCTCAGGAGGGAGAGAGAAAGGGAAGGTGAGAAATCACCCCCTACCCCACCTGAGGAGGGGATGGCTACAGTACAACCCCTTCTCCTCCATTGTCCTCCTGGGATTTGGGGCACTCACTCAATGTATCCAGCATGATTTTCAGTTGCTAGTCCCAGAATTGAACTGCACAGCTCGTCACGTGGGAGTCCAGTGCCTTAACCACCACACCACCTGGCCAGTCCTCTGCTACTCCTTAGGCAATGTGTTGTTGTGAAGATCTACAGTTGTGACTAGGAGAGCAGTTTCAGAGTCTACCTGACTTTCCACACTAAGACAGACACTGGCAAGGGAAAGAACGCAGAGGCTGTGCTGACTGCCAGGAAGGCCCATTTCAAGTATATTTGGGAAGTGGGGCCATTCCTCAGAGGGGTGAGTTTCTGAATTGAGTGGACAAACCACAGTAAACCAGACCTGTGTCAAGACTCCCAGACTCCCTTTAACGCCTGATGCTATATGTGCTCCTCATGCAACAGGGAAGTCCTGATGGTGCTGTAGTTCCCAAGGTTCAGTGTTAAAAAGGACCTGTGTCCAGGTGACCTGGATGTCTTTAGGCATTTCCTTTTCCTCACTCTGTAGTTACTCTGAGATGGAAATTGCTTACATGTAGTAGGGAGTTCTACAAAACAGGAATGAGAGTGCAGATCCTAAAACTGGACTATACAGAGGGGAAGTTGGACTGTGGTACGGTTTCAACAAAGCCCTTAGTTGACCTTACTTGGAGCTCTAAAGGCTGCTTTTTCAAGTTCTTCCTCATTATGGAGAAAGTTCAGACCGTTGTACTCCCTAGTCAACTTCTCATTGGGTGGAAGCTCTCCTTGGAAAAGGGATGTGACTGTGCAAGATAGCCCTCGAGTTGAAAGCAATTTCCTGACAGGGCTGAGGACTGAGAGTCGTCACATTCCCAGAAGCTGCTGACGTTTTTCACTGCTGAGAATGGATCTGTGTGTCACATCCCAGTATCTCTGGATCTTCCATTGCCCAACTACTGGCAATCGTTGGTGCCAGAAATTTACCAAGCATTCAGTAGAGAATGAATATAAAACTACCTTCAAAACATTGTTCCTTATTAGTTAGCTGTTCCAGAAGTCCACTGTTTTTTTTTTTTTTTCTCGTTTTAACTTTTAAAAATGGTGGTAAAATACGTAACACTTATCCTTTTAATCATTTTTAAATATATAGTTGATCACCATCAAGTGCGGTCATAATGTGGTATAGCCATTATCACTATCCATTTGCGGAACTTTTCATCAACTCCAACAGGACCTTTTTAGCCTCTGAATGACTCTCACTACTCTCTTCCCCAGCCTCTGGCCACTACCATTCTACTGATTCTTCCTGTCTGTAAATTTGCCTATTCTAGGTGCCTCATGTAAGTGAAATCAGATAATGTGCATTCTTTCTGTATGACTTATTTCACTTAGCATATTGTTTACAGGGTTCATCCATGTTGTAGCATTTATCAGAATATCATTCCTTTTTAAGGGTAAATCATATTCCATTGTACATATATACAAGTTGCTTTTTTAAAACTACATTCATATGGATAGTTGGATTGTTTCCACCTTTGCTCGTTATGAATAATGCTGCTATAAACATTGGTGTATAATATCTGTTTGAGTTTCTGTTCCTAATTCTTTTACATATACAGAGAGAAGTGAAAGTGATCAAATAACTACTAGATTTTTAATGAAAGCAATACATAATGTTTATTTCATTCAAAATGGCCATTATTAAAAATAGAATTTTATTAGATACTAAATTTATATCTATCTAATATATTTGCCTTTAAGTGCTTGATATCCATTTTTCTTAGATAATTACTGGCAGATGGTAAGTATAAACTAAATGGTAGTGATTGGTAACTATTATCCTCTCATTAAACCTTACAGTAACCCCCTGAAGAAAGGATATAAATCTTTTTATAATCAATGTATTAAATAGGAAAACTGAGGCTCAGAAAGGTTTATCAATTACCTTAGGTTACACAGACCGACTATCAGAGGCAGGTTTAGCAACTAGAACTGTTTGCCTTGAAGACAAAGCTCTGAATTCTTACTCTTTCTTTTATACTTAGAGAACTCTCAGACCTCTGGCCACATATTTAGGAACTCATACTTACCTTTGCAAGCATACTAATTTACTTTAAAGGGCAAAATTTTCTAAGAGGTATTTTGTGGGAGTTTTCTTTTTTGTTTGTTTGTTGTGCTATTTTTGTTGCAGCATACTCATATATCTGATAAAAATATCAGTCAAGCAAATGATTTTAGTATAAGCATTGTGACAGTCAAATAGTGCCTTTTTCCTGTTTTTTTCCCCTCTAATTTCATGAGAGAAATATAGAACCTGACCTAAGATATGTATAATTTATCATGTTCACATATGTGGAAACTGGAAGCAAATCAATTTTCTACCCCAGATTTTTCATTCAGCACACATTACAACATTTTAGGGATTTTAGGTCATTTCCCAGAAATAATATATTTTTAGAATAAGCAAAAAGTTATTTGAAAATACTTTTTTTTTCTAGAAATAGAAAGCACATTTATCAGATAGTTAATTCTGTTTATGCATTGGAAATTTTATTTTAATCAAAATGTAAAAGTAATTTAACTTTTCTTTTAGCACAATTATTTAAAACTCATTTGCTCATGATTATTTTAGCATAAAAAACAACATCACATAGTTAACAAAATGAATAGCTATAATGTTTGTTTGTTTTGGTTGAGTTTTGTGGCCAGTTAGATAATAATTTATAGACAAATGACATTAAACAAAAAGTCATTTTAAGAATATAGCTAAAAGTTACATTGAGAAAAATGTGCAAACTATTCAAATGATAGTTATATTTCATGTTGTTGATTTTCATTTTTTTAAAGCTATATTATAGGAAGTAGCATAGATACCTGAATGAAGAAACCAAATTAAATCAAGGGGGAAAGTTTATAGGTCAAATTTTATACTATTTTGAAGTTAGGATCTTTGGTCAGGATACTCTTCTTTGCTATCAGTTTGTTCCTTAATAAAATTTTCTTGCTATATTCTTTATTTATTTATTTTTCTTATCTAAAGTCATTATAATTCTGCCTGGTGATAGTTTGGTTGTAAGAATAGAATAAAGACAGTTAACAGGATTGGCCCATGGTCTAGTGGTGAAGGGAGATGGATCTCACAGTGCAAATCCTGGCCCCAGTGGCTTGAAAAACATGCTGGGTAAATGTGGCACATATATGTGAAGAATAGAGGGGAGAGCACTGTAGTATGACCTCACTCCATTTGGGTGTGCTTTTTCCCTGTTGCTCTCTGTCTCTCGCTGGTGAGTATACATGCCCCGGGGCAAATTGAAAAAGAAAATGTAGTTGACATATAGTAAGATTCTCTAAGAATCTGTTACATGCTCAAATTATAATAAATAAATATAAAAACTTAATGGTATTATTAAGTATTTATAATCCCAATGGAAGCCCCTTAATCTTTAATCATGGTTTACTTTTACCTGTCAGTATTTTTCACTGCAGCTTGATGATTTGAAACAGTATTTTCTAAAATAATTTTTCTAAATTTGTCTCTTCAGATTTGGTCAGATATGTTTGGGGAAACCCACATAATTACTTCTGCCTAGAGAATATCAACTTGTACTAGTGTGTGGATCACTCTGAGTAATAATGCAGTAACTTTAAATTTGATTAATGTATTGAGCCAGGATTTTTTTAAACCTTGGTTTAGAAATTACATTAAATATGATGTAAGCATTTAACCTTCTGGATTTTGCTATTTTTTTTTTTTTGAGAATCATTTTTGTTATAAGGAGTGTGCACTTGCCAGAGACACACAGAGAGAGAAAGACAGAGAGATAGAAAGTGAGAAATCAGCCTCCAGAGGGGATGACCATGCCAAAATCCCTTCTCCTCCATTCACCTCTTAGAATTTTGGGCATGCACACACACACATGCCCTGCGTGAGTTTAAGCCACCAGGTCCAGGACTTGCACTATGGTCAACTACATAGGAGTCCAGTGACATAACCATTATGCTGGTGGTTCCAGAAGTTTGCTATGGTTTGAATGTGTTCCCTCAAAATTAATGTGTTGATATTTGATTGTGATGAGAGTAAGAGGGTAAGAATTTAATGGTGTTGAAAGGTAGGGCCTTTGAGAGGAGATTAGGATGGGGTCATCAGTGTGAGGTCCACGTAATTGAATACTGCTGGGTTTAGGAGGAGAGGCAGTGAGATAGACATGTCTGCTGTTGCTCTCCCTTCCTTGGGATGCAGGGCACCCCCTAGGCCTCTGTAGTTCTGGATCTCCTGGATTCAGAAAATCAGGACTCCAACTGGTCAGTTAGCCACATGCCATCCAGCCACCTTAATCACCACAACAGCTGGCTGGCCCCTGTATTCACTTTTTACAATCCTAGTAGTAAACACATAAAGTTTAAACTGGCAATATCCTATCAAATTAAATAACTGATTTACTTTCTAATGTTTATTTTTTAAATGAGCTTAATTTATTCATATACCACAACAGTAAGTTGTGGTAGAACCATTATAAGAAGGGAAGGGATTATATTAAATAATATCATGGTCAGTTGAAGGAAAATTTGATCATAAAGTTCTTGTAACTTCTTATAGAAGATACACCAAATACTATTTAGGTTTTTTTCTGTGTGCTTTTCACATAAAAACATATATGGTGGAAGATGCTAATTTCCATTTAAAAAGACTGTTTGCATTAAATACAATGAGCATCAAAGATCTGATATAATTTTTTTAGGTACCTGAATCCATTAATTGAATGAGAAAAAGAAGTACATTACCTTCCTTCTTCTTTAGCTTATTGACCAAATATTAAATTTTGTTGCTAAGGTGTCTTAAGCCTCACAAGTACTATTAAAACAAATGAAGATCCTCGGGTTATTGACTAGCATTTTGAGAATCCATGTAATGCCTATGTCTGTGATGGAGTTCTACATGTGTTTGACTTCTCTGGTGCAACTAATGATAAGATGACCACCATAATTAATTTTTATGTGGATGTGAGGTGTCCTTTTAACAGTTAGTAATAAGTCCCAGGAGTTATCACTAAAGTTCATTGAATTTAAGATTATCTCAAATCAGTCCTCTCACACAACTTACCTTCACTTCCACTTCTCTCTTAAAATGACCTGAGTTATTCAAGAAGGTTGTTAGGACTTTTGTGGAGGGCTCAAAAACAATAACTCGCATGAGCTCCAAACAAATTAATAAAAAAAGAGGAAGACAGAGAATAATGTATCAGCTTTATTACTGTTTTTATTCTTTCACAATAATTGGCGAGTGTAATTAGCAGAGTTAAATAAGTTCCATATTTGAGAGACTTAAGCACTTTGTTTTAGTTAAGTTAGGGCTTAAAAATACCAAGGAGAATTTGTGCTGTCTGTGGGCATCTGGCTCCACATAGGAGAAAAAGGATGAGCTGATTTGAACAAAGTATGCTCAATTTGTTTTCCTTAGATTATCTAATGATGTTAATCACACCCTTTCCCTTAAGGCAGAATGAATTCAGTTTCCTCATGTGAAAAGACACTTGAGAAGTAGAAACGTTCTCCCCCCAAAAATTGTTATTTAAATGACAGTCCAGAGCAACTACTAGGATGTTGTTGAACATACACTGGATTCTTTTATTTTTCTTTTAATTTTGCCAGAGGGTATGTGTGCTTATTGGAGAGAGACAGAGAGAAAGAAAGAGAGAGAGAGGAGAGAGAGAAAGGAGTGAGATCCACCTCACTTCACCACTAGGCCATAGGCTGGCCCTGTTAACTCTCTTCATTCTATTTTTTTCATAGAATACACAGTGTGTATTGGTAATGGTCACACTGCAATCGCTTTTCCTTCATTTCCCTTTCCTTTTGGGATTTTGGGCACACGTACCCTTACCCCTGGCACGTTTCTTAAGCCTTCTGTTCTGAAACTTAACAAGGCAATATGCCATGTGGAATCTAGCTGCCTTAGCCACCACACCTTGAGCTGGTCCCACATTGGATTCTTGAATCGAGAAAACTCAGTGAGGGTTTGGGTCTATCATTCAGATGTATTTTTACCTTCGATAATGTCAAAACTATCTAAGTGCTAGTTTTTTCACTTGTAATTTAACAATAATAATAATAAAAGTACCTAATTTTCAGAGTTATTTTAGGGTTAAGTTAAATAATAATGAGAAAATACATGAACCTATGGAAATATGATACATAATCATTATGTTGTTAGATGGTATAGGTCAACTGAGGGTTGACCGAGCACTGTGTAGCATTGGAGATACAAAGATGAATAAGACATAGTCCCTGACCTTGACTTCCTTGTAAAAAAATAAAAATATAGACAGGTCATTTTAGGGAAAAGACAGTAGTGAGAAGTGACCTGAATGCTTATGGGTACACAGAAGTCTCATTCGTTTTTTTTTTTTTTTTAATCTTTGCCTTAGGGCTCATGCACTCGCCTAGGAGGGGTATATATACATAGAGAGAGAGACTGAGGCAGTGAGAGAGAAAGTGAGAAATCACCCCCCAGGGGAGATGGCCATGCTCAAATCCCTTCTCCTCCATTCTCTTCCCTGGTTCTTGGTCGCATATGCACACATGCCCAGTGTAAGTTTCAAGCCACCAGGTCCAGGTTTCAAACTGCATTCAGCCATGTGGGAGTCCAGCAGTGTAACTGCTATGCCTTCTACTGGCCCCTGAAGTCTCATTTATTAAAAACTGAAGAGATGGGCCATCAGATGGCATAGTGGTTACGTTGCTGGACTTTCACATGGCTTAGTGAGCTTTGAGTCCAGGACCCGGTGGCTTGAAAATCACACTGGGCACATGTGCGTGTGTGCCCAAGAGCCTAAGAGGAGAATGAAACAGAAAAGATGGCCACATGGCCATCTTTTACTCTTATTGTCTCTGTCTCTCTCTTTCTGGTGAGTACATGTGCCCTAAGGCAAAAATCTCTTTAAAAATTAAGGAGAAAAAAGCTCAAAGGGATTTTTGAGCTACTTTCTAATTTTAATACAGGTAACATGAATCCATGGAATAATTAGCGGCTAAACTCTATATTCATGGATCTTTTCCTGTACTTACTCTCCTTCACTAACCAATACTTGTAAGAACATAAATTCTACAAAACTCAACATTGTGCAATATGTGTCAGACCATGTGGTGGTGACATTGGATTTATCAACCTCAGGCTGTACATTATGAAGAACTACAGAGCATGTCATGGGATCAGCAAGCTTATAGAACAAGATTGACAACTGGATCAAAGCCAAGCCAAGAGATTGTTCTCAGTATAATAAAAGCTGCAAAAATGCAAAAGCCAGAATCTGCAGTAGTCTGCATCAAATAGAAACTAAAATCAGAAAACATACAGGAAGTATACATGCTCACAAGAGAATATTTCATCAACCAGATAGTCTAATTCATCTCACTTCCTAAAAGGGGTCAGGTGGGTGGTGGTGCAGGACTAATGTTTCCAGACCCATTTGGAAAAGCACCCGTCATGTCCTGGTACCTCCCTGAGCATGCTGGGTCAACTCAGACTGGGAGTGGGTCATAGTATGAAACCCTGCTGGGGATACCTGTCTCTGTGTTTTTCTCTTTGTATGTGTCTCTCTCATGGAATAACTAAATAAGCTAAAAAAAAATTCCCATTTAAAAAATTGTAATATATGTAACATGAAATTTACCGTTTTATCCATTTTACGTGTACAATTCAGTGACATTAAGAATAGTCACAATATTTTGCAACAATCACCACTATCCATTTCCAGAGCTTTTTCATTATCCCATACAAATGTTATACCTGATAATTATTCCCATTATTCCCTTCCTGCAGATCTTAGACCTCTGTTTTTATTATCTGTCTCTGAAATTGCCTCTTCTAGGGACCTAAACTAGTAGAATTATGCAATCTTTGTTCTTTTGTGTCGACTTATGTATGTCACAGCATGTTGTTTTCAAGTCTCATCTACATAGTAGCATGTATCAGGATCAGAATTTCATTTTGTTTTAAGACAGAATAATATTCCATTATATGTATATGCTACATTTTTAAAAACCTGTCTGTTGATGAAAATTTGAGCTGTTTCCACCTTTTGGTTATCATGAATAATGTACTATGAATATTCATATACAGATATCTGCTTATTTTCAATTTTTTTGAGAGGTTTTTCTATAGGGTGCAAGCATTCTCCAGAAAGACACAGAGAGACAGAGAGACAAAAAGCGAGAAAGCATCCCCCAGGGGGAGACGGCCATGCCACAATCTCCTCTCCTCCATTCTCCTCTCGGGATCTTGGGCACACACATATACGTGCCTGACATGAGTTTAAGCCACTGGATCTGGGACTCAAACCGCGGTCGACCACATGGGAGTCCAGTGACATAGCCATTACATCAACTGCTGGTCCCATTCAATTATTTTGATTATATACCCAGGGTGTAATTTCTGAATCATATTGCAACTTCATGCTTTATTTTTTGAGAAACAGCCCTGATGTCTGCTATGGCAACTATACCCTTTTACATTTCCATGAGGAATAATTAAGGATTCCAATGGTTCCACATCTCATCAATGCTTTTTATTTTCTAATTTTTTTTAAATTATAGTATAGTACGAGTGTGAAATAGTATGGTGTTTTGATTAGGATCTTCATAATGATTAATGATATCTAGAATCTTTTCATGTACTTATTGACTATTTGTATATCATCTTTGGAGATATGTCTATTGAAGTCATTTGTTAATTTTTGATTTGGGTCTTTTTGCTTTTTTAGTTTAGTTGCAGGAGTTCTTTATATATTCTGAATAATAATCCATTGTCAGATATATTATTTGCAAATATTTTCTCCTTTCTGTAGGTTGTCTTTTAACTCTCTTGATAGTGTCCTTTGAGCACAAATGTTAATTTTTTAGTGAGAGAGAGTGTACACAGGTATGGGGGCAGAGGATAGAAAAAAAAGAGAGAAAGATAGTCTTTTTGATAGAATCTCACCACATTATGATCCTTCCTACACCAGCCTCCCAGTTAGCTATGACCTTAGGCATTCACCACTGCTCTTCATCTGCTTTTTTTTTTTTTTTTTTTTGTGAGGTTTTGCTCTAGGGCACGTGCACTCGCCAGACAGACAGAGAGAGACAGAGAGACAGAAAGCAAGAAATCACCCCGCAGGGGGGATGGCCATGCCGCAATGCCTTCTCCTCCGTTCTCCTCTCGGGATCTTGGGCATGCATGCACACGCACCCGGCGTGAGTTTTAAGCCACCGGGTCCAGGATGCGAACAGCAGTCAACTACATGGGAGTCCAGCGACATAGCCATTATGCTAACTGCTGGTCCCTTCATATGTTTTTATAGGTTGAGCTGGAAAACAAACCTAGGTCTTCCATATAACCCCAGCCATCACATCGTGATGCCTTCCCAATGGAGTCACTGTCACTATACACAGTAATGTTTTATTATATATATTTTTTTTGTTGTTGTTGCTGTTGCCTGTACTTTTGTTGTCATTCCAAGGAATCATTGCCAGTCTACTTCTTCAAGTAAGAAAGCAATTAATTATAACTGGAACAATGCTCAACTTGCTTCTGCAATATTATATCTTTTCCTTTTTTGAAAAAAAAATATTTTATTTAACTTTATTATTATTTATTTTAATTTGACCAGAGAGGGACAGAGTTAGAGAGAGAAAGAGAGAGAGAGAGAGAGAGAGAGAGAGAGAGAGAAAGCAACCCACCAGGTCCAGACTCAAACCATAGTTGGCCATGTGGAAATCCAGCACCCTTAACCACCATGCTACCTGCCATCTCTTATTTTTATTTTTCACTTTACTAAGAAAAATAAGAGAAAATGGAACAATGAGCAGCTACTAAGACTTAGTTAAATATATTATTCTTTTTTTTTTTTTTTTTTTGGAGGGGGTTTTTTTTTTTTTTTTTTTTTTTTTTGCTAGAGGGCTTGTGCGCTCACCAGACAGAGAGAGACAGAGAGACAGAAAGCGAGAAATCACCCCCCGGGGGGATGGTCACGCCACAATCCCTTCTCCTCCATTCTCCTCTCTCGGGATCTTGGGCACGCACGCACACGCGCCCGGCGTGAGTTTTAAGCCACCGGGTCCAGGACACGAACCGCGGTCGAATACGTGGGAGTGACATAGCCATTACGCTAACTGCTGGTTCCCCAATATATTATTCTTTTCACACACAGAATTGTTACTAATATATATATATTATAT
>NW_006159556.1:1547085-1548009 GCF_000334495.1 Tupaia belangeri chinensis | reverse complement strand
TATATAATATTGATAAAGAATATGCCTAATGTTGTCACTGTGCTATCCCAAATAAGAAAAGATAAATAGTTTCTGCTCATTGCTAGACCAAAATAAAATTCTTTCATGACATTTGTAAAATGCTATAATGCCTGGTTTGTTTGTAGCGATACATGAAAATGACTGCTTTTATTACTGATGGGGAAAATTGGCAAATATTGTGTCTTTCTTCTCATATCTCAGTGTAATTTACAGGTTAATTGTGCATCACAAACACAAAGTATTTAGATTGGAGAGTTGCTTTCTCTGTATTGCTATTGATCTAAATTCACATGAAGAAAAAGGGCATTAATTTGAGGGCAAAGAGGTGTCAGAAATGATTTATAGATTTCATGGGCTGTCAGGAAATGGACATCACTATCCAGTAGCTTTTATGAATACTAAAGATGAAATCTGAAGAAACTAGGCTACAAAATAATCATTTCACAGAAGCAAAATATTGACACAAACCCAATATATCTTGTTCTTAAAGAAATCGTAGAGCTGAATCATAGAGCCTATCCAATATTATTGTTATGACCAAGTTAGTCTAACCAAATTAGTCTTCCAAGAGTATTAAAGCCACCTTTTGTGCTTTGAAAGTACTTTACATTTCTGAAGCAGGAACTCGAAATAAGCTAGACTCACCATCATAAACAGAATGCAAAAGTCACCCATCTGTTAGAGATGAATGACCTCTGTATTTACATACCCAAAATTACCTGCTTAGAAAGCCATCTGGATAGTGTGACACTGTCCTTGTTTGCCAGGATTTGTATTACGAGGGCTAGAAGCCACCAACAAAAAAGCGAGTTAGTTCGAATAGGAGACATGGAGAAAGAATACAAATTCACATGTGCTTACTAAAAAAATGAAAGCACATGACAAAGATTAATGTTTCAGCAG
>NW_006159556.1:1527989-1547054 GCF_000334495.1 Tupaia belangeri chinensis | reverse complement strand
AAAATTTTGGCTGTTATTATTAGTCATCATAATGAAAGTAAATATCTGATGCAATGTCAGACATGGGAATGATATTGAAAGGTGGGATCTGGTTAGCTGGGGAAGTTGGGACACCTTTTACATAATATTTTTAAAACCATCAACTTCAGTTTACATTCCTACTTAGACTGCTTAAAAGAAAATGTTTTGTGTTATCCTGTCATTGATCCTTGAATGTCTGTGATCTCAGCAAAGAAAATTAGATTAAAACCAAATATACAAAGACCTTTATTGTTTCTTTCCATAACCTTATTGAAAGTTGTTCCTTAGATGAATAGAAAACTATTTCTTCAAACATTTAATTGCTTCAAAAATGTCTCCCTTATTTTCTATTAATCAAGAGGAGTCCAAAAGTCAACCTATTCCAGCCTAATTTTACCTTCTTTAGATATACCTGGAAACTCACTAAAGTGATAAGATTTTTTTTTCCCCAAAAGCACAAACTACTAAGCATGCCTCTCCTATGGGATTTTTAACTAAAGGAGTGATTTTTCAGGCACTTTGGCATGGTCGTGGGTTTCATTTTATTCAAAATGACATCTACTCCCTGTCATAATATGAACTATGGCAAGTCAGAGTAGTAGATAGGTGACATATGGAAATGGTGATTATTCATTACTACTATATTGAGAAATAGGATAAAGAAATACTTTTCTAGTACTCAAAAAAATGACACGTTCTTAACTGAAAGTGATTTTGTATTTTGAAGTTGCTTCCTCTATATCGACATGAGTTCTGGTGGCTCATTAAATTTCAGTTTCTACAATTCTTCTGTATCTCGGGTATATTCAAAAAAAAAAAAAAAAGAAAAGAAAGAAAGAAAAAGAAGACATAGAAAAGGAAATAATATGATAGCTCACAAAATAGTAATATTTAAGAAGAACAATGAAAAATCCCCTATGAAATATTGAGAGGACTCAAAAAAGTTTGTGGAAAATTGAATTAAAGCATGTTATTTTGGTAAGGAAACAAAAACCCAAAACCTTTGAAATCCATGCATAATGGATTTTTTCATAATACACATTTCCATGAACTTGAAGACCCCTCGCATTAGTTGTGAAATATAATAATCACTGTCTTATGCCACACTAAAAAGAGTCCAGTGTTGTTGAGTATATCACCACACCTTTTATTTCATTTTCTGATCTGTGTCATCTCTGGGCCTGGAAAATAGCACCAGTATCAGCTGTACATGTGCTCCTAGCAATATTCTGGCTGTCTAGGGGGTTGTGCTAAACCAAGGGGTTTATCAAAATGGCGGAACAAATTACTTCAACATTGCCATTATCTGCAAGAGCAGCACAGGGGTTAATCTACTGCACTGATGACTAACATTCAGCTGTGCAGACATCAAATAACTGCAATATTGTTAAAGGTCCTCCTGGCTCAAGGGCGTATTTGCCCTGAAAATGTTTGTATTCATTTGGTTAAGGGTAGAGGCTTTGGTTGTTGACCAGGTTGAGGTCACAGGGCAAGATTAGGTATTTGAAAGGAATGCACATCTTGATTTCATTATTGAGAAGGTTACCAAAAAAAAAAAAAAAAAAAAGAAAGAAAAAAAAGCAAAAAAAAGAAAAGAAAGCAAGAAAGCATTAAAAAGAAGTCCTGAGAACAGGGACAACTAGCCTGACTCTGACTCTTACTAGCTACACGTTTTTCCCTATTTATACATTTTTATAAAATAAAACAAAATCTTTGGACTACTTTAGGAAGTCTAATTATGCTTTACTCAATTTCAATCTTTCTTCTTTATTTCCTAGTGAAAAGGGTGATTGGGCCAGGGATGTGAGTTAAATCTTTCTTTCCTGCATCTTTGGAAGTTATCCAAATTTGCTTGTCGGCTGCCAGTTTGGGGCCCTTTATCTAACGATGTGGTGGTCACAGCCGATTCTCATGGCACACGTGAAATCTATGATAAACTGGAAAATCAGTGTCTTGGGAAAAACCTGAAATCCGCAAAGGCATCTGTCATTGCCTTGACATTGACCTACATTTTAGCGTTGAGCATGCAGTGTTTGCCAGCTAAAAATTGTGTTTTGATTATCCCAATACTCCTTTTACACAATTTTTGGGAGTATATTGTATTCTATGAAGTAGTTTTAAAGGTAGCTATTTCACTGTTTATGGTTTTGATCCTCTGGTGATCTATATGAAAAATACTCTTTTTAAAGAAAATGTTTACATGCTAGAGAAAGACACTATTTAGAATTAACACTGCAAAATAGAAAAGCATTTCTTTCAAAAGGCCAGTTAGCAGTCTAGAGGATATAAAATATGATATGCCTCACTAAATGTTGAATATCTTATTCAACATTGGCCTTTCCAAAAGACAAAGCCTTTTGGAAATTTTAGTTTTGGTGTTTAAAATTCATGTACATGAGACATTTCCTTTATCAAATATAGATGTTATTTTTCTTCCCTGAAAATGTGTTTTACTATAGAAACAATGATATTAATGGCAAACATGTATTTCACAGTAAAATCTTTTATCTGTATTTATTTTTTCACTAGCTCAAAAAATTTTTAATGTCTACTTTATTAGTTAGGGCTCTCCATAGAGACAGAACCAATAAAAGGTGTGCACAGAGAGAGACATACACACATTTAGGAAGAGATTTATTCTAAGGTACTGGCACATAAGATTATGGATACTGACAAGAACCATACTTTGCCTTCTATAAACTACAGACCCAAGAAAGTCACTGGTGTCATTTGAAGGCCTGAAAGTCAGAGAGCTGATAGTGCAGATTGAGGTGTGAGCCTGAAGGACTGAACCAAGAGCATGAGGGTGAGAATGCGTGGCCCAGCCCTATAATCAGCAGAAAGCCAATTCAGCCTTCCTCCAGCTTTTTCTTCTATCTTGATCCTCAATGGATTGGGTGTTGTCTACCCACACTGGGAAGTGTCTGCTGTGCTATTCGGTCCATCAGTTTAAATGCTAACCTGTTTTGGAAACACCTGTACAGACACAGCAGAAATAATGCTTCATCAAATACTTGGGCATTCCTTGGCCCAGTCAAGTGGTCACATAAAATTAACCATCATATTGATCAGTTTTAGACATTGTTCTAGGTATTAGAATTTATAGCAGTGAAAAAAAAAAAAAACAACCAAACAAAAACCTGAGATTCCTTCCCTCATAATAACAGTAAAGAAAAAGATAAATATAATATATAGTATATTACATAGTGATATATGGCAAGAACAGGAAAGAGGCAAATTGTAAGGAAAGTGCATGTGTAGGAAGATGTCTTGGGGATGTGATAATTCAGATAGTGAATTATCACTGAAGTGAGGAAATAAGGCCTGGGATTCCTAGTTGAGTTCTCTTGCAAACAGAGGGACACTCCAAGGATCAATGACCTGAGGCAGGCTGCAGCCTGCATCAGCATGAGTGAGCTAGAAGAAGGGGAGGAGAGTCATGGTGGATGAGGTCAGAGCATAAGAGGGGCAGATAGGTCAGGCCACGTGTATCACAAGGGAACAAACGGAGCGGCCTAAGCAGGGGAGTGATATTATTTGATCTAAATTTTAACAGAATTGCTCTATATGCTTTGTTGTAAATAACAGCCAATGACAGAGCAAAGAAGCTATTGGGTTGTTGAAAAAGTCATGATGCATTTTTGCATAGAAAAACAGAAAAATACATCATAACTTTCTCAGTAACACAATAGGTAAAAGATTAATGAAAGAATCGATAATATTTTTGGAGGATCAGATTTACTCACATTAATAGGAAACAATGCAAAGAAGGATCAAGTGAGCTGCCGCATGACCATCGCTTGATCATGTTTAAGCAGTTGAGATTCCTTCCCTCATCATAACAGTAAAGAAAAAGATAAATATAATATATAGTATATTACATAGTTATATATGGCAAGAACAGGAAAGAGGCAAATTGTAAGGAAAGTGCATGTGTAGGAAGATGTCTTGGGGATGTGATAATTCAGATAGTGAATTATCACTGAAGTGAGGAAATAAGGCCTGGGATTCCTAGTTGAGTTCTCTTGCAAACAGAGGGACACTCCAAGGATCAATGACCTGAGGCAGGCTGCAGCCTGCATCAGCATGAGTGAGCTAGAAGAAGGGGAGGAGAGTCATGGTGGATGAGGTCAGAGCATAAGAGGGGCAGATAGGTCAGGCCACGTGTATCACAAGGGAACAAACGGAGCGGCCTAAGCAGGGGAGTGATATTATTTGATCTAAATTTTAACAGAATTGCTCTATATGCTTTGTTGTAAATAACAGCCAATGACAGAGCAAAGAAGCTATTGGGTTGTTGAAAAAGTCATGATGCATTTTTGCATAGAAAAACAGAAAAATACATCATAACTTTCTCAGTAACACAATAGGTAAAAGATTAATGAAAGAATCGATAATATTTTTGGAGGATCAGATTTACTCACATTAATAGGAAACAATGCAAAGAAGGATCAAGTGAGCTGCCGCATGACCATCGCTTGATCATGTTTAAGCAGTTGCTCGGCACTATTGAAGTCGATTCACAGATTTTCTTCTACCCTGTCTGAAATTTTTATTGTATTCCACAGTACGTTAAGCAGGAAAAAAAAACAAAAAGGTTAGCTCCTATTTCTTTTCCTTTTTCTTTTTTTTTTTTTTGGAGAGGTGTTTGCTATAGGGCATGTGCGCTCGCCAGACAGACAGAGAGAGACAGAGAGATAGAAAGCGAGAAACCCCCCCCCCAGAGGGGATGGCCATGCTGCAATCCCTTCTCCTCCATTCTCCTCTCGGGATCTTGGGCATGCACAGACATGCGCCCGGCGTGAGTTTTAAGCCACCAGGCTCGGGACACCCACCACAGTTGACTATGTGGGAGTCCAGCAACATAGCCATTACACTAACTGCTGGTCCCCAGCTCCAATTTCTTGAAACATGTTCATTCATTTGTTCTTTCGATTATAATTTATTTAACATCAAAATGTATTTAACCAGGCAAAGATAGTCACTAGAAATAGCAAGATGGAAAATGATAGCCTTTCGTTCAAAATTCTTACGGTTCCAAGACCAAAATAAATATATAAAGTCACATATAATATGACTTGGAAGCACAATGCTAGGGCATTGTGAAAGCATAGACTAAGTGAATATAGAGTATGGATAAAATTTTTTGGTTTAGAAAATCAGGAACAGTTTCTTTTTTTTGAAGAGATTTTTGCTATAAGGTGTGCGCGCTCACCAGAAAGACAGAGAGAGAGAGTGAGACAGAAAGTGAGAAATCACTCCTCAGGGGGGATGGCCATGCCACAATCCCTTCTCCTCCATTCTTCTCTCAGGATCTTGGGCATGCACACACATGTGCCCGGCGTGAGTTTAAGCCACCGGGTCCGGGACTCAAAGCGCAGTTGACTACATGGGAGTTCAGCGACATAGCCATTACATGAGGGCATAAGGCAAAAGGGAAAAAAATGAAACACACACACACACACACACACATGTATATCAGTGTTTAGAACATATTTAAAAATTAATCTTCAAAAGCAAACTCAGTGGCACAGTAGTCACATGTTGCTCAAACAGTGCTGGATTTTCCATACCTGAAGATTATGCATCTGGTTCCTGGGCAACATATACCCTGCAGACATGTGCACTCATGATCTTGGCTGGCTGGAAAAGCTAAGGAAACAGTTGACAGCATAGCAACCCAATTGGGGGTGCTTGTCTTCCTCTCTTTCTTGCTCCCTCTAGAGAAAGAAAGAAAGAAACTTAAAAAGTACAAGGAATCTTGGGTATCTACAGAAAAGTCAATTCTCTTAGTATTATTTATAAACCAGAAAGTTTACATAAAAGTCTGTGTACATTTGTTATTTCTGGACAGGTGTTCCTATGCCCAAAGCAGATCTGACCCTTCACGGCTCAACAAAACGCAGAGAGGAGAAGTCATTGGTGATGGAAGAAAGGAGAATTTATTGCAGTGTGCCCACACTGGGAACACATGTGGAAATATCTCCAACTGGTCATCCAACCTACTGGATTTTTTATCGGGAAAGGGAGAGGATATGGGGTAAATAGCTAAGGATAGAAAAACAAGTCGGTTTAATTTTTAACTGGGAGGTAAAATAAAGGAATTCTTCTTCAAGACAGGAATTTTAGTTCCCTGAGGTAGAGTATCCCTCATTCTTGAAAGCTTCAATTTGACTGTTTGTCTCCTTGGAGGTCCTAAGAAAGATTTCAAACGGAGTATAAGGCTGAGAGAAAAACAAGATGGAGTCAGTCTTGCTAAAGCAGGCCTCTATTATAGCATCACCCCATGTATCCATCTCTATAAGTCATCTAAATTTGTCCTTCTAATGCCAGTTTGCTCTTCCCTAATGATAGCATAGTCATAGTTTATTCTAGTGCCTCTCATGAAAAATCTTTGGAAATTGTGCATTTGGAGAAGGTAGGAATGATGTTTACAATAGCAATCATTTGCAGAAGGTGTTGTGGATTCACCAAACAGAAGAAATATAAGAGCTAACATTTTTGTGTCTCTATCAGGTAAATACCAAGGACATAATGAGTTTTGATTTCAGCATGATGTTTGACAAATATTTCACACAAATCTGATTTACTAATTGTGTCCAACTGCGTCAACAAGACAGTGTCAATGTGTAAGGCACATAGTGTTAATTCTATGCCATGAAATTCTGAATTTGGCTTTATTTTGCTTTTTAATTTTTATATTAATAATATATAATAGACCTTTTCAAGGTACCTGCTACACACACCACTCCATAAGCAATGCACAAAATATGAAAAACATTATCAACCCATAGTGACAAAAAATAGAGATAAGTCTTATCTAAATTAAAGCAACTATGATCAAAGTAATTTAGATACTTTGTAATAAAGGAGCAAATTCTGTAGAAATATTGGGTCATCAGAAAAGTCATGACACATTTTTGCACAGAAAAACAGAAAAAATAACATCATGGCTTTTCCAATGACACAATAGTACCTAAGCCTACCCTTACAAAGCATCTGAAAAATAATGGGATAAGAGAATTTCTTGGCAGAAACAGGCAACTCTGAAATCCATGGTTTGGATTTCAGAGTTTACTGGGGTCATGTGCGCATTCCCAAGACCCTGAAGGACTGGTGGTCTGGGGGAAGGGGGTCATGGCATGACAAGACCTTGTTGAGGGTACTCTCTCTTTCTCTCATGTAAGCACACATACTCTCTATTATGAATAAAATATGTTAAAGAACAGCAATAGAAATTTACTTCTCATAGTCCTGAAAGTGATAATCCAAGATTAATCTACTGGCATTTGGTGTGTGGTGTGTCTTCAAGTGACAGAAGGAGTGAATTCTGTGACTTAACAACATGAAAGTTGATAGGGTAAAATAGGGTCTAAAAGGCCAGGCAGTAACGCAACTGGACCCACGTGAGAAAGGTGCTGGATTCATGTACTGGTACCTCCCGGAGTATTCAGGCAAGTGTGTGTAGCTGTGATGTGGGCTTGCTGAGACTGAGGGTGGATCACAGTGGATCCTGTAGGGGTGTCTCTCTGTCCCTCTCTCATGAAAGAAATAAATAGGATTTTTCTTAAAATGGCCTAAACTAGTTCTCTTTAGTTGCTTTATAATATTCTAACACATTCATGAGAGTAAAGCCCTCATAAATTAATCACTTTCTCAGGCTTTTCATTCCAGAACAATGGAGATTATGTTGCAATATGAATCTTGGAGAAGATACATTCGCACCATTGCAGACTTATGAGCAATAATAACCATATTTCTTCCTCTTGTTTCCAAACATGCCTTTCAGGAACAGGTGCTGGAGTGTCCCTTTCAAGTACTACTCATGTTTTTAAACTTCAAAACCACCCCCTTAAACTCTGAGTTATAGTATTTTTTGGTGGTTATCAGAGACATCTATTTGAGTTCCAATAAAACCTCTCTCAGGTTGTAAGGCTGGGGTTGCTTTACTTATCCATTCACGGTTGAAACTGGGCAAGAGGAGCAAGAGGCTCCCAAGTAAGTCACCTCTGCATCACCCATGTTGCTTTCAGAGAGCAGCTTGTCTCCTGCAGATCAGCATCATCTTCCTGCCAAGAGTGGTCACCTTAGGCTGACCCCATGTGTTGGTGGCTGGGGGAACCAGATACCACATAGCAGACCTCATGGTTCAAATCCTCACCCCAGCAGCTTGAGAATCATTATCAGGCATGTGTGTGCCCTAAATCCTGGCAGAATGGAGAAGTGAAGGAGAAGGGATAGCTGTGTGACCATGACCCATTGAGGGATGCTTTCTTCCTCTCCCTCTTTCTCTTTATCTCTGTCTGGCAAGTGCAGGTGCCTTTTGTCCAGTTAAAAAGAGAGAGAGAAAGAGTGACCACCTCAAATAAAATTACATATAATATTGATAACTTTACACTTAGTATCTTGGAGTGTGCTCCCTTCTTACTCAAGACACCTGCAGTGGAGAATGGGAGCAAATTTTAATCTATTTCTATTCCATTTCCAATTTTGTTTTCACTTTCCCAGAGCAGGGTTTCTCGGCAACATTATTCGTATTTTGGGCCCAATAATTCTTTGCTGGGGGGAGCTATATGTGTTTAGTAGCATCTTTGACCTTTACCAGGGAGTGTATCCAGAGACATCACCACACATTGCCAATGGCCCTTGGGAGCAACATTGTCCCAGTTGAAAATCTCTGTCCTCACATCAGTTGAACGGTGGAGTCATAGTTTTCTCAAAGCCCTACTAGATATTCATGCAAATGTCACTCTGGTCCTTGCCCTGATTAATTAGGATTCTTGGAGGGATATACAATTTAGATACATCTGTTCATACCTTTGGATTCCCTCTCATCCCTGTACCACCTGGATCTTCACGAGGAAGCTAACATTAAGGTGATGCAATGAAAGCGTGTACAGTTGAGTCTATTAAAACACTGCATCTGAATCCATATCTTTAGGTGCGGATATATTCCCTTCAATCAATATAGCAAGTACCATCTAGGAAGCTGTCTTCCATTGAATCATGTGATAAGGTCTATATTCTCTTTTATATTCTAAAAGTCAGACTTTGAAAAAAGTTTTAATTCCTCAAATTAAAATGCAAATTAAAGTATATACAGGAGAATTTCAAAAAGTTTGTGGAAAATGGAATTAAATTACAAATTTATGTTAGTGCAAAAAATTTTGAAAACCATCTTTATTTTTTTAATAATTCACACCTTTCATGAGCTTTTTAAGACTCTGTGTATATACATAGGCATTTCTGTAGGACTTTTATCTGCCCTCTAGTATCTAACATTAATGATCTATTGTTATTTACCTGCCCAGGTGTTAAACATTTTATAATAAAGCCATTGACTTTACTTCCTAACACATTATTTTCAAAAGAATTAATGTACTTTCCATTATTTGGATACAATGACTTGGATATAGTGTCTCTATAAGATTTTTCAGAAGTTTTGAAGAAAATCTTTTATTGATTCTAAGCAGAATAAACTAAATAGATAACTTTTGGATAACTTGCATTTGGGTGGAGGGAAAAAAGCTAGTAGGTTGGAAAATGATAAAAAATGACTGGCCAAGCAAGGAAATTACTAAACCACAGATAATGTCCTAATTGTTATATTAAATAAGCTATGGCAAGACTCTAGGAATGTAGTCTGTTCATGTTTTCAGGGTTTTAGTATTGATTTATCATATATATATATGTAAATATGTATATATTTACATATATATATGTAATACACATACACGCATATATACGTAATTTATCAAAGGGGATAATAAAGAACTTGCTGATTTGGAACTAGATTCTGCAATAGAAATATTTTTCTCTGAAATACTTTAATGAAACCCTGTGATAATATTGGTTTACAGACTATAAGAGAGTAGAAAGTTTAAAATCAAGATCCTCGGAGACTCTTTACTGAGAACATATACACAAACCAATTAAATTCTGTCAGCACTTTATAAACCAAGCAAAACTAAATATCACTGTTAGGAAGTTTAAAAGAATAAGTAGCATTTCTTTAAAAAATAAATTAGTTTTCTTTGAGTATCTTCCTAAAACAAAAATAATGAGATAATAATTTATAATCCCATTATACCACATAAATAGATTTTATAACTACAAACTGCTTCCTTACACAACATATAATGAAAAAATTTTTATATAAAATGAAATTATATATTTATATGTTTATAAAATTATTTATCTTTATATATAGTTTCATATACAATGAAAAAAAATTTTATTTTTTTTGGAGAGGTTTTTGCTATAGGGTGCGTGTGCTCGCCAGACAGACAGAGAGAGACAGAGAGACAGAAATTGAGAAATCACCCCCCCAGGGGGGATGGCCATGCCACAATCCCTTCTCCTCCATTCTTCTCTCTGGATCTTGGGCACGCATGCACATGCGTCTGGCGTGAGTTTTAAGCCACTGGATCCGGGACGCAAACCGCGGTCGGCTACATGGGAGTCCAGCGACATAGCCATTAAGCTATGTCTCAAAAAAATATTTTTATCTTTCACTTAAAATTAACATGCACATAATAATTTTTTAATTTTTTAATTAAGAAATTGAAGAAGAAATGCAAGCCTGGATGTTATATATGATACATTTAAGGTTTTAGCATTTTTCTCATTATACCCATTTTCTTTTAGTATGAGAAAAACAGGGACCGGCAGATAGCGTAATGGCTACATGGCTGGACTCCCATGTAGTCAGTTGTGTTTCGAGTCCCGGACATGGTGGCTTAAACTCATGCTGGGTGCATATGTGTGCGTGCCTCAAATCCCAAGAGGAGAATGGAGGAGAAGGGATTGTGGCATGGCCATCCCCCCTGGGGGGGTGATTTCTCAATTTCTGTCTCTCTGTCTCTCTCTGTCTTTCTGGTGAGTGCACGTGCCCTATAGCAAAAAACTCTCAAAAAAATGAGAGAAACATTTATGAATACCAAAAATTAAGAAAGCCATATTTGGAAGTTTAAAGTCTTTTGTGTTTTTTTTTGAGAGTTTTTTTTTTTTTTTTGCTACAGGGTGCATGCACTTGCCAGAAAGACAGAGAGAGAAAGAGAGATAGAAAGCGAGAAATCACCCCTCAGGGGGGATGACCACACCGCAATCCCTTCTCCTCCATTCTCCTCTTGGCATCTTGGGCACACACGCACATATGCCCAGCGTGAGTTTAAGCCACCGAGTCCAGGACTCGAACCACGGTCGACTACATGGAAGTCCAGTGACATAGTCATTACGCCAACTGCTGGTCCCAATTCTGTCTTTTTAAAAAGTTAATTTCTTCTTAGTTTGAAGAAATCCCAAAGTCAATACAAATATATACAATACAGACCAATAATTTCTCTTTCATTCTAGCTTCAAGACTCATTTATGATTTTAAGTAATTTTTACAGAAAACTATGCATTTCTTATAAATACTGAATAGACCCTTTGATTTAGTTTTTTTATATATAACCTGATAATGATACTGTCATTAGAGGTGCTGAGAATTCATTCAAGAAAATGATTAGCTCCAGAGGATGAATGGATTATTCACAAGGCGCTAACGCTTCAACAATATGGAGGAGATGGGGGAAGTGGGAAAAGCAGGTAAGAACACAAGATTATAAGACACCATCCCTCTGTCGCCTGCTTCTCACTCAACAGCAAGCATTCCTGGAATAATGGCAGAGGAGGGTAGACTGTCACAGAAACTCCCTGGATTTTAAAATGAAATTGATTATAAAATGAAACCCCTTTATTAAAAAAAAAAAGTCATGCTCTTCAAAAACAAGAAATACAGGGAGTGATTAAGACATTTTAGAATCACACACAGACTTAAGTTTCATTTACTAGCTATGGGTACTGAGCAAGTTATTTTAAACCATCTTCTCTAAACTGAAATATTTTATTTCTTTAAGATGAAGTATCATCATGTGTGCCTCATAAGTTTGTGTTTTTATTAAGTGAAGCAATGCGTATCAATGACTTGCCATAGTGCTGTCAAACAGCACTCAGTATTGGTTATCTTACTAGTAACAGTACTTATAAAATTAGTATTTTATTATTATGTAAAAAATGGAAAAAAAAGAATTGGTTATATAAATCTATGTATGGAGTAGAAGTAAATACTGTGGATACATGAAAAGTATGTATGATGAATGTACTCACTTTTTTTTTTATTGACCTAAATTTCTATATTGGAGAATATTTTTTTTTTGTTGTTGTTGTTTTTGACAGGTTTTTGCTATAGGGCATGTGTACTCAGCAGAAAGACAGAGACAGAGAGACAGAAAGTGAGAAATCATCCCTCGGGGGGATGGCCATGTCGCAATCCCTTCTCTTCCATTCTCCTCTTGGGATCTTGGGCACGCACACACACATGCCTGGCATGAGTTCAAGCCATCAGGTCTATCCAGGACTTGAACCGCCATCGACTACATGGGAGTCCAGCGACACAGTCATTATGCCAACTGCTGGTCCCAATATATTGGGGAATTTTTGATGATGAAACAAAGGCTCTGGATCTGGAGATGGAAGAGTAGGTTAGCCTCACATGGAAAACTTGGGATTATTCATACTCTTGGTTGTGGACTGGTCCCTGTCTTCATGTTGACTTCATTCCATTAAAAGTTGGAAATAAGATATATTTTCTTCAGTTTTCCTGAATGTAATCTTTGCCTAAACTAGTGAAAAACTGAAAAAGAAGACAATGAAATTATTTTATGGAAAGGCAAGTGTTGCCGTTATACATACTCTATAGATCATTTATGCTAGTTAGAAATTTAATACACAAATAAAACAATAATTATATTGATTTAATATAATCTATAGTGGAAGTAAAAATTCATTTTGTTTGAAAGAAATGTGAGAAGTTATAATTACTGTAATGGACTTCTCATCATGAACTTCAGTGAACCAAAAATCAATATAATATGTAGAAAATAGAAAGGTCTGGTATGAACAATTTTATTGTCTTTCCAATGATAGCCACTTAAACTAAAATAAAAATGAATAATATACAATTTGTATTACTTAAATGAATACAGTATATTCTGTATTTTAATATTTACAAATATTGTTTTTCACAAATATGATTCCATATATATTTACTAAGTGTCTTGATTCATTTAATTATACCTAATTGGTAATTCAAAAAGCTATATTCATGTACTTGGTCTTTTTAAAAAAGAAAAAAACTTGCTATAGGGTGTGTGTGCTCACCAGAGAGAGAGAGAGAGAGAGAGAGAGAGAGAGGGAAGTGAAAAAGCACCCCTAGGAGGCAAGGCCACATTACAATCCTTTCACTTCTATTCTTCACTTGGAAGAAAACAGAAGCCAAACGAGAAGGATCATGGGGACTAGAAAGCTAGAGGAAGCAGGGGACTGGACTAGGGAGGTAGTTTACACCTAGAGAAGTGGAAAAATGCCAAACAGCTTTCTGTCCATTCACCACAATGACCATACGCATGTCAGATGTTAAAGAAACCAGACTGAAAGAGTCATTAAAGGTATTTCTTATTGAAGGTTAAATCCAAACATATTATGAGCTTAACATTCTTTTATTTATTTAATTAATTGATGGATTTAGATTTTTGCTATATGGTGCATGTGCTTGCCAGAAAGACAAGAGACAGAAAATGAGAACTGACCCCCACCCCCCCAACTCCTCACCCCCCTCCTCCCCTCCTCCCACCCCTGTTGGATGGCCATACTGTAATCCCTTCTCCTCCATTCTCCTTTTAGGATTTGGGGCATGTGCATACATGTGCCCGGCCTGAGTTTTAAGCTGCTGGATAGGGACTCAAATCGTGGTCGACCACATGGGAGTCCAGCAACATAACCATCAGCCTTTTATTTATTAATTCATTTTTTTTTTCATTCATTCACCAAATGCATGAAACTCCCACTATGTCCATGGGACAGATCTTCCTGACTGGCTTGGATACCTCAGCCTCGCTGTCACTATGAGTTTACTTGCTGTCAAGGAGAGCAGATGAATTTTTTTTGGGGGGTTATTTTACAATTTCTGTAGTGCCAAAGAGGGAATTGTATTTGCTCAAAATTTCCAGTTAGTTCCTTAGAGACTTTGACTTTTTAGTAGACTTTAAGGGAGGTATCACTGTAGATTGTCTTTTATCCAATATTTCATAAAACAGCCCAAGAGTAGTTTCAGTGAGTAGATATGACTGTGCATAAGTCTGGGTTTTACATTTTCATAGGTAGGTGATTTCTCTGAGGTCTCAGTAGAGGAAAGGTAAGGTTGGGACACTAGATGGGTCCAAGGCAACATTAGGACGAGCAGGGTCAGCATTATGGCAGGTCGGTCATTTTCCCATCATGAAACCTGTATGTACACAATAGTTGGAGGCAGGTAGAGGGAGGGTTCTATGTTATGGTAGCTGTTAGGTTGTAAGACCTCTGGACAATAACTGGCTGCACATTCTCCTGCTCCTTCGACCAGCATTCCTCATTTGCACTGAGGATTTGTACTCAAATCAGGTAAATGACCATAAATCAGTGGTTAAGATTTTGTGTTTTATTGAAGTTAGCTTCTACTCTCTTACAACTTAACTTTTTTAGTGTTTGTGTTTGTAAGTCACTTAGGAAAAAACATGAGGGAATAAAAAGGAAGTTGAAAGTAGCAAAGTGGGAAGAACTGTGATGTATTATAGAAACACATCAAACTAAATGCTGTGATAAATAGTGATCAAGAGAGAGAAAGTAAAGAAGGTCAAGAAAACAAAGAGTAATGATGTAATTGTGAATTGGCCTGGCAGTGAGAGAGGAGGATAGAAGGAGATAAGGGAATTAATTGAGATCTGAAAAGCACTTCTACCTGCTTTGAATTCTTTAATTTTTCCATTCAATGTGCCCTGCCTTTCAGTATTGCAAAAATGTGTTGAGTTTGGCAAATATGCCAAACAAGAATGGCCAGATACAGTATTCAAGGTCACCTTTCTCATACTGTATTCTGACTGCTGAAATGAACTGAAATGCTGATAATTGAAGAACAGTTTCCAGGGCTGACAGAGGCCCTACAATTACTGCTCTTTCTAACAAAGCTCCAGTTTGCTGATGTTCAGACCAGTGAAGAGGTTATCTTTAAATTATTATTTTTTCTAGTTAAAAGGAAGACTGTGCCATTGAATCAAAAGCAGGTTTCCTTTGTCTTTTTTAAATGTATATTTGATAATTCCCTACATAATCTTTATACTATGCCCATTTCTTTCCTAAATCAAAACACTGAAGAATCAAAAATGCATCATTACTTAATTACCATTTACACTCATTAAACTAGAAGAAAATAGAAACACATTTTGGGTCTAGATTTAGTTATCATAATAAGACCTGTTTGCTAACAGGAGCCTAGGAAAATGTATGGCCTTTGCATTTTCATGCAGCATGCTTCAAGGGATAAATATTATCAATTGATGGCCCTAAGAACCAACTTCTGTTTGACTTCTAAAATGGCCTAACCTTGACCTCATTTGAGCCCAAGTCTACCAGGAGTCTATATCCTTAGGATTTCAATCTTGTTTCTATAGATTTCTTTTTTAGAGACACAGAGAAAGAGGAAATGAGAAATCACCCTCTAGGTGGAATGGACATGCTGCAATCCCTTCTCCTCCAATCTCCTTTTGGGATTTTGGGAATGCACGTGCACACACTTGGTGTGATTTTCAAGCTTCAGGGTTCAGGACTGGAACTGTGGTCAATAATATGGGAATCTAGTGCCTTAACCACCACACTACCTGTTGGCCCTAACTTCTATGGATTTCTTAAACTCTTTGAACCTCAGTTTTCCATTGTGTGAAATAGAAGAAACAATGTTGTTACACCTGGCTGCTGTAAAGATTATGGGAATAACATATCCTAACTCCCTTCCTGAGTCAGGCAGCCTGTTTTAATTAGTGTAAATACTTCAACTATTGTATGCTTTTTTTTTTTTTTCCTAGCTCTAGCAACTTCCGTGAAGTCTCTATCTGGAGAACTTCAAGAAGAAATTATTATTTTTTCTTTAGAGTATTTACGCCAGATAATAAATTCCATAAAGCAAACTCCAAGTAACATAAAACGGATAAAAATGCATACCATTTAGAAATAAATGCATAAATAGATATTTATAGAAATAATATTGTTATTATAAATAGCAGTAATTATCTTCTACTGAAACCAAACAGTGAGTCAAATATCAACAGTCGGCTCCTTTTCCACACGCACCCCCCACACTTTTACAAACACACACTGAGCTGTCTTCACGGGGTGATTTCTACATCAGTTTACACACCAGCCTTTTAGGAACTAAACAAGACATCGCTGATAATTAAACACAGGAGCAATTGAAGTGCAGCCTGACCTGCCGACATTTATACAAAAAAGAGCTTTGGAATCTTGATGTTAAGAGAAACTTTGTGTTTCTAAAAAATGTGTACATATTTATACCAGACTGGGACAGGATTAACTGACATATATATATAGTACTAAAACAATACTAGAAACCACTTAAAATTCCATTTGTATTCTTGGGAATATAATTTATTCTGGCATAATTCAGTGCTCCTTATTTATTGTAATAGCCACAAATTTACTCTGTTTTCATCATGAATGTCTCTTCTTTCAGCCTTTATATTTTAAAATGTATTTTAATATTTTACTGTTAATTGTGATGGGATTTCAACTCAATACTGTATTCATTACAAAATCTTTCCAGAGTCAGCTACTTACTTCTCTACATTTTATAGTCATGTAAATCTACTCAGATCAGCTTTGAAATATATAATTACGTAGACTTAAGAACATTTGTACTAATCATATTTCTGTCATGTATTTTAGATACAAAAGCAGTGACGTTTAAACTATATTACTAATATTTTAGGGGGTGAATTTGAAGAAACTACGTTATTAGTTCACTTTTTTTTTTTTTTTGGCTTTAATAGTGCTACCCATGCAAAGGAGTTTTTCCCTGAACGCCAGTCTTTAAATTCAACAGCTAATAGGACTAAAAGGCTTTTGGTGGTGGGGGGAAGGGCTGGATCTTCAGGCAGAATGTAGAACTAAATTGAAACTCAGGCAGAGAAATACACCCCCCGTGTATCACAAATAAACAGGCCATGATCTCATTTGTACCTGAAGACAACCCACTAAGACCTCTATTGAATAAACAACGGAGGACTTTAATCCATACAATACCATGGAATTCGCTGTGGCTATTTTGATATTTATGGCAATTTCAGTTGGGGTACATATGTGTGCGTGTGTGTGTCTGTGTGTGTACATACATAATGAGTAGCTTTTCTATAGGCTCTGTGTTAGTATGGGGCAAAACAGCTGTCATTTAAGACAGGTAGCTTTAACAGCATATAGTGATATATGAATCATTTTTCTTTTACTGCCTTCAGATAGAGTCAAAAGACTTTACCTATACTAAGTGGATTTTTAAACAAAGAGGTATGAATATGAAGGCATATGTTGGAAGCATTTTCTTTTAGATCCTGTTTCACTGTTTTAAGTTGGCTCTTATTTCCCAGTCATTCCTGTGATAGTCACATTCTGGTAGCTGAGTCAGCAAAGGGGTTATTAGAACAGACTAGTAATGGAGAGGATTTGCACAGCCTCTCCCCCACCCCCGCACCAGTGCCTGCTGCAGCACAGTGGTGTGTGGCTAAATGATTTGCATGCAGTGGGACAAGGATGCCACAATTACCTATCCTCCATTCTCCACCTCCTACTTCTTACTGTTCCTGCAGATGGAAATAGACTCATCAAGACTTACTCCTGAGATGAAGAATTATTAGTTTTCACATAAACTCTTTAAGCTACTATGGGACAATATTTTCCAGTCTATATTAAAACCTAGGAGAGTAACCCCATCTCTGACATATATGTCTTGAATTTTTAATATTGCCAACCATATCAGAGTGTGCGGAGAGACTATTCTGATATGTCGTTGATATCTTTTATTAAAATGAAATGTTTTTGTTCTAACATCAAGAATAAGCATGTCAATTAAATAGGAAGTGGCCAATGAGCCATGAAGAGAAAACAAATGGAAGTAAACTAAATTGAGCATGTTTCTTCCCCTAGACCACTGAGCTCCAGACACATGGGCCTGCTTTTTGTTCCTCTTATTCAGGAATATAGTGCACTTGTTCCCACTTCAGGGTTTTTGCAGGAGTCTGTAAGTGGTTCCTCCTCCTTATCACTCAGACCTCAGTTTAAATATACTTCAGAGTGTCCTCCACTGGCTTACCAAGCCAAAGAAGGCATCAGTAGCATACTGAGTGCCATCCATCATTTTATTAGATGATCTTTGTTATGTATGTGTTTACCCATTTGTTGTCTTTCGGCTTTTATGCCCTATCCCATTCTTCTGCAGAGCAGGATGTAAAGTGCAGGAGAGTAAGAACCCAGGTCTTGTCCACTGCATTAACTCCAGTCTAGTCTCAGGACAGTGATACACAAACCTTAGGTGTTAAATAAGTATTTGTTGAATATATGAAAGTATGTTATTTCTTGGCAAATGTTATGCTTGAAAAATAAATCTAGTTAGATTCTGGTCAATTGCTAAAAGAAAAAAAGAAAGAGGAGGAATTTATAATTCTACTGACTTAGCAATTTGAGTTTGGTACACAGTAATAAAAATAGATAAACATCTAGTAAATATCCACAGACTGTGCTAAGCCTCCCATGCCATCTCATTTAATTCCCTCAAACTCAGACACCCAGTGATCATAAATACGATTGCTACTGTCATTTTGCATATTCATAAGTTGAGGACTACAGAGGTTAAATAATTTACCTAAAGCTGATCCTCTAATTAGATATGAAGTAAGAATTTGATGCCAGCTCTGTGGGACTTGCAAGTTAGTGATCTAAATCACTTCATTTTATGACCTCTTATTTACAGCTGTTATCTGTATTCATTTTCCCTATTTAGACAGTAAAGCCGTATACCTTTAAAAGTATACCCTCTGTTTAAGCAACAATTGGGGGTATGTCTCTCCCTTGCTCCTGTTCTTTTTTTTTTTTTTTTTTTTTTTTTTTACGTTTTTTTTTTTTTGC
>NW_006159556.1:1526689-1527960 GCF_000334495.1 Tupaia belangeri chinensis | reverse complement strand
TTTTTTTTTTTTTTTTTTTTTTTTTTTTGTTACAGTCTTATTTTGTTGCAGTCACAATGTACACTGTCTAATCACATGTTTTCCCTTCTAAAGAATGGCACCATCTTTCTTTGCAAAATGATCACAACAGGGTGAGGTAGTCTGTGAACACAGAAGAATGTGAAAAGGACAGATTCCCAATCGGTGGCCCTATTTCCACGAAAGTATTAGCACATACCTAACCAGCATACATTCTGCGAAGCGCTCTCTCAGGTCTGTTATATTATCTTAAGGGAAAGATATTTCAAGAGTTTGGAGAAAGGCTCACCAACACTGGAAATAACGAGTCATCAACTAGTAGCTTAAACCTTGCAAATGGCATTACACTTTTGATCAAGGATTTAATAAGAATGGAGTCCATTCTCTAATGTATCCACATTGATGAAGATATTTAAAGAACTAGCATAGTATCTAAGATATAAGATCTCGACCAAAGGCTTAGAAATGATTATGATATAGAAGAGAAAGAAATAGCGAGAGGGATAATGACAAGGAGAAAAAAAGAGAAAGATCCAGAGGAAAAGAAGACAGAGGCAACTGCTGAAGATATACAAAGCAGGGAAGAAATATATTGACCTTTAAAAACATTTGCTGAACTTAAAAAATAAATAAAAAAAGATTTATTTTTTCCAAAAAGTATTACATGGAAGTATTTGTGTACCACTATATATTGTACAAACAAACAAACAAACATAAAACCCTGTAATTATCTGGATTAAATACCTAAGAACACCTCAAAATTTTTAATAGTGATGGGGGAAAAAAGCTTTTTAGAGCTATATCCCAAAAACGTATGTGTGCTAAGATGATTGTATAAGTTTTACAGAGTACTAAATGCAAGAACATTTAGAGACATAAATTCATGCAGATTGTTGAGGCATAACTTGCTATTACCCTGGAGATGTAAAAACCACTCTCATTTTTAATTTATTTTAGTTAATGAACACATATTTAATATGGTAGCACATTCTACATGCTTCAGCACTTACATCATCTTTAAAATGAAATGTTCTCCCAAGAAGTAGTTAATCATCAAGGCTCTAGGCATACTTTTCCTAGGAGAACAGAGAACACAAACACAAAAAGATCACAGGTATGCCTTCATTAGAAAAAAAACTCAAGTTAAAAGTATAGGGTAAGAAACACAGTCTCATGCTCTGAATTGGAAAAACAGGTGAATCATATTATTGTAAATAATGCAACATTAATCTGTATATTACAGTTTTAGGGAA
>NW_006159556.1:1513702-1526609 GCF_000334495.1 Tupaia belangeri chinensis | reverse complement strand
AAAGAAGTTACTTTTTGTAAGTAATTTAGTGCTATAGCTGTATGATCTGATTTTTATCAAGGTATATTTCTAAAAGGTCCAAGTTAATGCTTAAGCCTTAAAATTTTAGACCTGAATCATTTAAGCAGCTCCTCATTGCTTATAGTCAATGTTTGTATGAATTTACAAATAAAATACATAGACCTTTAATAATCTTTTAAACTTGATATCTAAATAAAAAAAAATTTAAACACCAACCATTCTTTAGGAAAAAAGTCTTCCCAAGTGTATACTTGCTCTAAGCAGTCAGTAACACCCTGACCTATATTTTGGGGGCTGTCTTTTTATGCAGGATATGGATAAAAATAGAGCTGCTTTTAAAATTTTATAACGTATAAAAATATTGAGTGAAATAGGCACATTAGCATAACCATGTGAGCTGAGGATAAATAATGCTTCAATTTAAAACTGTTGGTTGTTCTTCAAGTCTACTTCCAATTGGGGTCTTCCCTGAGTCATACCCTCAGGGTTTGCACCCAACAGATACCTTAAACAACTTTCCCAACACATAATTCTTCTGCAAAACAGCACATCATCATTTTTGTTTAGATATTTTACTTGAAAATGAGATTTTAAAAAATCACTGCTTTGATGTCAACAACTAAATACAAAATTAAATACATTAGGAGGTGAATAGAAAATTGTGACTTTTTCTTTTTCTCTCTCTTGCATCTCAGAAAAGTAGAAGAATTACAGAACAGTTATTTTTTTCACCTTTATAGTTTTCAGGAATATGTGTCCCATGTGTGTTATTTCCCTTAAACACAGATTTTCAAAGGTGGTATACGTATTTTTCGCTTTGTCTGCATGAAGGGGAAAAACATTTAAGACTGCCATGGAAACATTTTGCACTCCTCATACCTCCTCAATATGCAAAGAAAAGAGTTACAAAGTTGACTGGGGTGATCCTGATTACCAAGAGAAATTAGACTACCACTCCATAATGGTGGTAAGAAGGAATATATTTGGAATAGAGGCACTCTTTAGGGTGTGTCTCAGTATTATCACACCCCATGATTAAGGTTAACAGAAAACTACAACTGCCCCATCCAGATAGTACTACTAATGACCCAGAACATTACTTCTGGGCAAATCTGTGGAGTGTTTCTAGAAAATATTAGCTTTTGAACAAGCACACTGTGTAAAGATTGCCCTCACCAATATGGGCAGGCATCATGCCGTGTGATGAGGACCCAAAGAGAGTAAAAAGGCAGAAGGGTAAAATTCTCTGAGCTGGGACATCCATCTTTCCCATCCTCAGATATCAGTGCTCCTGATTGTTAGGCATTTGGACATATACTGAACTAAGCTCTTCTAATTCTCCTACTTGAAGATAGCAGATTATGAGATTTCTTGGCATTCATAATCCTGTGAGCCAATTCCCATAATAAATCCCCTCAGATGTATACTTATATTTACACACACACACACTTCTATTAATATATGCTATTGGTTTATTTCTTTGGAAGACCCTGGCTGATAAATGTGCTGAGTAGATAAGTGAATGAATGCCATCTGTTTTTAGAATCACTGTGAAGATAAAAATTTTGAACAAATGGCAAGAATTTTTTTTTTCCAGAAAGTCAGTGAACATAATGTTGAAATCCACTCTGTCCTCCTGTTGTACTTCCTATATATACATCTATTATTAAATAGTGTGTTTTGGGCTTTTATCACTGATTTATTCTTCACTTAACAAATATTCTTTGAGGGTCACTATGTGCAAGACACTCTTTTAGGCACAAGGAAAAATAGAAATATCCCAGTCCTCAGCATCTTTTATATTAGTGGGGAAAATAGAAACTAGGCAAGGATAGGAATGTAGAGTATATAGTATTCTAGATAGAGATAAGTGCTAAGGAAAAAGAAAGCAGATAAGAAGGCTTGGAAGTGAATGTAAATATGTGTGGGGGTAAAGTTATTCCTTTAGATACAATGGTCAAAGAAGGTTTCAATGAAATGACATCTGAGCAAAATCTGAAAGGAAGGAAGGAAGGCCCTCTTGCAAGTACTCAAGAGGAAAATCCATGGAGGACTGCACCAATACATAGTGGGGGTCATATAATCCAAAGAATGCCAAGCATTTTAATGACTTACTCCATGTGAGATGGGATGCCATTGGAGGATTCTGAACGGAGAGTGGAATGATAGGACAGGTTTTAACATGATAACCCTGTCTGTTCTTTATGAGCATATACTGAAAGGTTCAAGAGAGATGCAGAAATGAGTTATAAAACTATTGCAACAACTTAGGTGAAAGGTGATGATGGTTTGGACCAGGTCATAGCAGTGAAAGTTTTGAGAAGTGGTTGGATACTCTATATCAATGATGATAAAGCCAAGAGAATTTGCTTACATAATGGATGTATATCATAAGAGAGAAACAAAACCTAAGAGTGATCGAAAGGTCTTCAATACAAACAGCTGAAAGAGTCATGCTGCCATTAACAGAAATGGGGAAGACCATGCACAGATTTTTTTTTTGGGGGGGGCGGAATTCCTTAAGGCTTTGTATATGGCAGTCTGAGATGCTTCTGTATACAAGCAGAGGTATCAAGTAGTTGGTAAGACATCAGTTAGGGGATTCAGGGCTGGACATATAAACTTGGATGTCATCAGCATTCAGATGGTACCAGTACTCTGAGTTTAAATGGGCTCACTAAAAAGTGAGTAAATAGAGAACAGAAGTTTAAATCTTGACTCTTGACAAATGTAGAAGTCATAGATGCAAGCTGAATCCAGCTAAGGGACCAGAAAGTACAGAGAGAGAGAGAGAGAGAGAGAGAGAGAGATAGGTAAAGTCAGTGGATTATAATGTCTAAAAGCCAAAAATGGAAACAAAAATGTTTCAAATAAGAGATGATCAAAATTACTGTGTTACTATATAATAGTCAGCTTTGGGCTTTCATCTTTGCTTATCATCTATATCCAGTATTCAGTACTTTCAGGGCCTTTCTACAAAACATATCCATGTAAGAGTGTTTTCTGCCAGAGACAGGACTACTACAGAACAGTCTTCACAAAGTTCATGGGAAACGTGTATCATGAAAAAACTATGCATGGATTTTTAAAAAATTATACCAACTTAAACTCATACTATAATTTCATTTTCCATGACCTTTTGAAGTCTTCTCCAATAAGTGATATTAAATAAGGGACTTTTAAAAAAATAGGAATTAGGCTTTATTCAATTGTGGGAACTGAAAAGACATGTATGAAAGTCTGCTGATGCTGCATCTAATGGTGGTCTTAAAGCCACTGATATTAGCAGAACAGGTGGTTGGGGAGGAAGCTATCTGTGGACTGATGATTAACTGGGACAAAGTGTGTATTGTGCACCCCAGAAGACATTGTCTACCTACATCTGTTTTTAGCCATTTCCATCCTCAACAATACAAGTGATATGCACAAGGACCTGGCACTCTTCATGAGGAAGCTTTCAACACACTTGTACATGCACATTCTAAGAGAATAAAGGATGAGAACTCACAGTAGCTGAGAGAGCTTTTGGTTCAGCTACTGCCTCAAACCCACAAGGTCAGCCAGAAAATCCACAACAAGGAGCATGAGATAAAACATCCCTAGGTTCCCTACACCAACCTTCAGTGTATAATAAAGATGCTGCTTCCTTTACTTCTTCCAAATCTCACACGAACATCTTTTCTGATCAATTCTAATACAGAAAGGGGAAGATTTGGGGAAACACAGTTCCAGGTTGCCTAGATCAACACAGTGCAAAGCAAAGCAAATCTGGACTCTTCCAAAGTAAAATGAGGACTGAGAATCGACTCTTATCATTGTTTCTTATGGAAGATCTATTATAGGATTGTGATGTCCTTGAAAGGAAGGGGTAAACTGCTTATGAACCTTTTGTACTGCACTTCACATTGCATTCTACAATGACTATCTCAATAGCAAGAATTGTTTTCCCCCACCTTGGTATCTGGAATATTTGGGTTGTTTAACATCTTTAATGCAAATTTGTTTACTAAGACCACTTCAAATTTTGCCTTTCTATAAGTCTAAGTAAAGATGTTTTAAAATACTAAACAGAAGATTAGCAAGAAGTTAAACAGTTAATAGATCTTGACATAAGTCTTACGTATGATGTTAGTGAATATACTCCTCCTCTATGCTTAGACTGACTCTGGGTCTGTCATTTTATCATAGTTTTCTAGGAAAAGGGTAATTAGTATATCACTTGTGTTTAGTTCTTTAAAAAAATATAGCATGACTACATACATAATTATGCTTTATTTATCTAGGAATTTACTCCTAGTACTGTTGATGAAATTATTTCCCAATGGATTTTTAAAATCTCTTTCATTTTTATCCTTCTGATTTAATTTTGTGTTCAATATTGATACAATCTTGTATTAGAAGCAACTGATGCACCAAAATCTCATGTTATTTTTCAGAGACATGACATTCTTCTGGCTAGATCTATTATAAACATGGGCATGACACATGGATAAAGCTAAGAAAAGGAACAATTATTAATTAATGAGTCCAAGTGGTAAACATGGTAACACAAATGGTCATATCTCATTCTCAACATCTGTTAACTCTCTCGGGGACATCTGAGTTTATTCTGAGGTCTCCTCTCCTCCTCTGTCTTGACCTGCTATATGATTGCATCAAAGCTCACACCATGCTTCCTATGACTATTACTTGATTAGGTTGTCCAATAGTGATTTCTGCAATGCTCACTTTGAAAGTCAGTACTGAAAAAATATAATTTTGGGGGCCAGCAGATGGCATGGTGATTAAGGAACTGGATCCCACATGGCTGACTACATAGTTCCAGTCCTGGATAGGCAGCCTAAAAATGATGTGAGGCACATGTTGGTGTATGCCCAAAGTCCCAAGAGGAAAATGGAGAAGTGAGTGTGGATGACCATTCTCTCTAGTGATTTCTCACTTTCTCTCTCTCTCTCTCTCTCTCTAGCAAGCACCTGTGCCCTATAGCAAACTAAAAAAAAAAAAAAAAATGTGTGTGTGTGTGTGTGTGTGTGTGTGTAAATGAATGATGATTATACACAAAAGCTTGAAAATAGGCTGAAGAAAAGTAGTCTCTGAAAGGAATAGTGAATAATAGTGCATCTCTACTACATACAATTTTCAGGAGATAATAAAACAAGTAAATAGACAATAACATATACCACTGCTTGTCACACTGAGCACCTGCTATTTTTCTTCTAATAGGCACTGGAGATATAATTATGACCAAATCAGGCATGAGCCCACCATTGGCTTACGTAGTGGGATTTAAAGACTTAGTGGGGAAGAGCTGTGTGATAGGAAGAATTCTGTGATGACCCAATATCGCTCTTCCTCACATAATGCCATCCTTTCCAATGGAGATAATTCATGAACATAATGGATTTTTACAGTACTTGCATGAATTAGGTTATGTTATATGGCACAATCAACCTTAAGGTAGGCAGATTATCTGGGTGGGCCTAACTAACATAACTATATGGGGCCTAACTACCATAAACTCATGAGCCTTTTAAAAGCAGAGAGTTTTCTCTGGATAATGGAAGAAGAGGGAATTAAGGATTTTAAGCATGTGGATTTGAAAGTGCTGTTGCTGTCTTTAAGATGGAGGGTGCCTCGTGTAACGGAAATGCTTACCTAGGTAATACAACTTGCAGGAGCTGAATTATTCCAATGAGAAGAGGCTTGGGAGTGGAATTGTGCTCCAGAGGAGAACCTAGCCTGGCAAATTCCTGATTTCAGGCTTATGATAGTAAGCAGAGAACTTGCCACCACATCTGTGGTGATTTGTTGCGCAGTAGAAGAAGACAAACACTGCGTCTGCTCCACATGGCTAGCTGGAATGCTTTGATTGCGAGCTGGGGGAGCTACTTCCAAAATGGCTCACCTTCAAGACTGGCAAATGAGTGCTGGTTGCCTGTGGGGTGTGTCAGATGGTGCCGGGTACTCGAGGCATTAGTTCCTTTCCATGTGAATCTTCACACAGGCTGCTCTGCTTCCCTACAGCAGTTGGCAAGGTTCCAAGAGCAAGTGTCTCAAGAGAATAAGGAGAGAGTGAATGGCCATGACCCAGTCTAGGGAAATACACATCATCTTCACCATGTTCTATTGGTTGAAGCCATCACAAAGGTCTGCTAAGGTTCCAGAGAAAAGAGTATAACCCTTACCATTCAATCAGAATAGTTTCAATATCAAACTGTAAAGAGATGGGATGATTTTTTTGTGACAGTCTTATTTAAACAGGCAAGTACATGGTGGTTCAATGACTCAGTCTCATCTCAATATTTGTTTTGTTTTTTAAAATGTTAACATTTGAAGGAAAGTCAGAAATGATGACAGTGCAAAAAAGCCTTGTTAATTCCACCTCAGAGGTAGGGCAGGGATGGGAATGTGTTTAAATATGGAGCTAACACACACACACAATAAATTCCATAACAACAAATGTCAAAAATACCTGCAGATTTTAACTTAAATATCCAGAAAACATCCTCGGCAGGAGCCAGCAGGTGGCATGGTGGTTAAGGGTGTTGGACTCCCACATGGCCGACTGCAGTTCAAGTCCTGGACTTGGTGACTTGTTTTCTTGCTCGCTCTCTCTCTCTCTCGATCTCTCTCTCTGTTCCTCTCTGGTCAAATTAATATAAACAAACAAATGAATAAATAAAATAAAACGAAGTTAAAAATAAAATAATTCTTAATAACAACAACAAAGAAAACATCCAAGGGATTAAAAATAGGGAGAGATAATAAAAATTAAGATCTATTTGAATGTAAATATGCTATTTTAACCTGTTAATATATCATTAACTTGAAAAATACCACAATTGTTTTCCTAAACACTTACTCAATATATATAACATTAACATTAGCCACATTCAATACATTATGTATTTTGATATGCTTAATATGTAAATGTTAATAAACTAAAAAGTTATTCACTAAGACATATAATATAGGCAATTTTTCCATTACAGAATTGTCTCTGATTTAGACTTACTTTTTCCAGAAAGTGAATAAAATACTATCTTTCTTTACAGAATATAATTGTAAGTAAATATAAAACAATAACATTAGTCCTCAGCAGATCTAGACAGAATACACAAATTATTCCTCTTCATCTTCTATACTCAGATGATTAAAAAATAATTGAATCTCATTACTGAGTGAACCAGACATTTAAAACACACACACACACACACACACACACACACGCACACCTCCTCTTCAATTTATGAAAATAAATGCATTCATTACTTAAGTTAAAATTTTGGTCAAATAGTGTATAGATTTAGCAAAATAAAAAGTGCTTCCATACGACATAACTTTATAAGCCTAAGTTACACAATGTAAGAGAAGCTTAATATAAATGACAAACACCAGGAAATACATTTTTCACATTTTAATTACAATTCACATGTCTGTATCTCCTGCTGTGATGTTTTGTTAAAAAGAGATCTCATTTGTGAAACTGCCAGTATAGAAACTGACAGATGGTAAGACCAGTTTCCAACCTGCTATAGTACTGGTCTAATATGGTTTGGTTGTGCTATTAGCTTTTTGTTTTACTATATATTTAAGTAGAAAAATGATACTTTTCCATCAGTTTTATTTCTTCTATTATTATACTGTAATATATCTATTTATATATTTGTATCCAGATTTAGTGCTAGTTTCTGATTTTATCAATATAGGACTGTTAGGGATGATTTAACTGATGCTTTCTTTTAAAATGTGTCAATTCCTAATTGTTTTAATGAAATGTCTACAACCACAAAGATGCCTGGGGACAATCATATTAGAAGAACTCAAAAGCCCAATTGTTTTTAAGAAGTCACTTTTGATAGATAAAAATCCAGGCATCAACAAATTAACCAATTCAATATTTTTTATACTGCAATTTTAAATGAACATATTCAAACATGAAAATTACCTCAAACAAGGGCAAGACATCCTGAAGTCATTTTCCCAAGATGTCTTCAGTCATTTTGGGAATAGAAACAAAGATAATAAAATTATACAAAAGGAAAAGTTTCTAACAGTAAATATGTTTATAAAAGGTCTCCTGTTTTAGGTGGATGAACATCATTTTAATATGAAAGGATCTTCTAAAAGATCATGAAAAATATGTGTTATGAAAAAACTATGCATGGATTTCCAAGTTTTGTTTTTGCACCAAAATAAAGTTGTACTTTAATTTCATTGTTCCATCAATTTTCTGAAGTCTCCTGTATAGCTTACTTATCTAACATCAGGGAAGTAGATCAGAGGACATTAATGTTGCTCTTGCTCCCTTTTCCTCCCTCAACTTTTCCAACTCTCTAAACCAGCTAGTCTCCCCCGGAAAATGAGGATGACTTCACTGTTGGGTACAAGACGTTTCTTCACATCCTCTACTTTCCATCCTCTTGGCCATTACATGGGCTTAGAATCCCATCACTTTGTAAACCTGGGACATGCCAGCCCAGATACAAGAAGAGTAGCTTACATTCACATTAGCAGTCTCACATCTGAGTTTGCCCTCCTGGATGAATCCTCAGTGTCTGCGTAACCTCCACATTAAAGACAGCTCATGCAGCGAGTGCTTTGACCCAGTCGCCTGGGTTTAGTTTCTGCCTAGGTTTCCACATGAATATGTCCTACTGTTCTGCCACTGGGCAGGATTTCTGCCATGAAAGACAATTTTATCAAGTATAATCACCAAGTATAATCAAGTATAAGATTTTTGGAAAAAAAAAAAACTAAATTTCTGTCTACTGTGCCTTGTCTACCTGGCAGGTTGCCCTGCACTCTGCGGACCAGAACTGCAGCTGGTATGCAGATCAAACCTCCTACCCATGCTTTCTCCTCAGCCTTTGGTCTTTGAACCAAGAGCCAGTTTGGGCTTGATCTTGATTAATTATATTCTGAGGTACCCACAGTGCCACTTAAGTGTCACAACAGTCATCAAAAAAAGGATCGTTTACTTCTCAGTAATATAGACAAAATCCAGCATGCTAATATATTTATAATATTTTTCTTGCATTTCTTTTATACCATTAGGCTAAAGCAAAGAGGGGGCATGATCTTCATCTAACTTTTTTTCATAGCGACTGAATAATAATGAATGGGATATGAAGTCAATCAAAGGACGAATCACTAGGAAAGGAAAAATGATAAACAAATTTAAATGACGCATCAATGTACACATTTTACTTTGCAAATGTACTAAAGATAATTTACTTTCTAAAATATTTTATGACTAGCAATACTGTTGGATAGAAAAATGATCTGTCTTACTGTCTGTGGGCTCTAATTTTATGTTTTAGGTACCAGTACCAAGGAATTTCTAATTTGGCTCATCACTTCAGTGGGAATTCAGTGCACATAAGGGGCACATATGTAATTGGCAACCTAATTTTTCTGCTTTCATCAAATGGTGCAATGCCAAATCTTCATTGAACTTGCCAGTTAAATGCACTTGGGAACCAAACAGCAGCAAGCATACAAGAGATGAAAATGAACAAATTGGAAGGAGTCATTAATTTTCTGTTTTTCTATCACAACAAAAATTGTATCACTGAAAGTGTTGCAAAGTGGGAAATTCTACTTGAAACATTAAACAATCTTAAAAGAGCATAATTCATTTACTTCTACAATGTTGTTCATTATAACTTATAAATGAGGTTTCTAGTGAAGATTTTCAATAAAAATATTAGTTGAAATGAATCAAATGTTTAGGTTATTTTAGGTTATATATTTTCATACATCTTTCTGGTCAAGTGTATATGAAGTCTACTCTTTATTTAGAAAGCAAAGTTGTCAGGAAATTAAGCGAGAAATGTTGGTTTTATTTAATACCTTAATGAATAAAGGCAACTGACAGATTGTCATGGTTCTCACTAATTATGAATGCAGTTGAGAGTGTGAAAATTACAATCAGTTGTGGTTACCAGAAGTGCCCTTGAAATATCTGATCTAATATATAATTTCAAAGTATGCAATATAGATTCATAATCAAATTATTACTGATGACAATTAGAGAACTAAGACAATAAAAATAGCAAAAGCTTGCCCATTAGGATTCAGCATCATTCTTCAAGAGGAACAGAACCTTTTTAAAACTTTAGTTTACAGCTCTTAAATCACATAGTCATTTGTTAGATGCAAATATTCCAAAATTGGAGGGTCTGTCAAAACTTTATGGAAATGTATATTACGTAAAATTATTCATAAACTTAATTTTTTTGCACCAAAATACACTTAAACTTTAATTGAATTTTTCCCACACACTTTCTGAAGTCTCCTTATATATCTTCTACAAAATTTCCTTTTGCAGTGACAACAGGTTTTTTTAAAAAATAATTATTTTATTTAACTTTATTTATTTACTTACTTACTTACTTTGACCAGAGAGGGACAGAAGGGGAGAGAGAGAGAAGGTGAGAAAGCAAGCTGCCAGGTGCAGGACTCTAACCATGGTCGGCCACGTGGGAGTCCAGCACTCTTAACCACCGCCTCACCTGTTGGCCCTGACAACAGATTTCTTTTATCATAGACCCATGTAAAAAGTTTTCTTTCCATCTATGAGTTCAAGTATATGAAGACTTGTTATTTGGGCTTAAAAAAATTAAACCTTCTGGCATTGTAGAAAGGAGAGAGGTAGAAGAAAAATGTCAAAATATTATAGATCAGCTTCTTTTATAATTATCAAGCGCTCTAGGGAAACTCTTAAGATTTTTAACAAAGTCAAGAATTCTGAATGGGAGGAGTTGAAAAAGTTAAATAAGACAAAGTTCTCACTGTATCACTCGATCTTTGTTTGATCTTAAGTTAGCTACTTATTCTGTCCAAGCTTGGCTTTCCTGATCAGTAAAACTGAGGATACAGTAAAAGCTGATTCAGACTACACATTAAATCCCAATATCCTTTGCTAGGACATTGATTTTTTTCAAAACATTCTAAGTCAGAGAAGTCATAATGGGGACCAGCAGATGGTGTAATGGTTATGTCACTGGACTCCCATGTAGTCAACTGTGATTCAAGTCCCAGACCTGGCGGCTTTAAACTTCTGACGGGCACATGTGTGTGCATGCCCAAAATCCTGAGAGGAGAAGAGACTGTAGCATGGCCATCCCCCCCTCCCCCCAGGGGGTGATTTCTCACTTTTTGTCTCTCTGGAGAGCACACATGTCCTATAGCAAAAATCTCTCTTAAAAAAAAGAAAAAGAAGCTATAATGACCCATATTTATACATTATTGATTTATTTATCCACCCATCCCAATTTTGCAGCCCTATCTTTCCAATAACACTTTGTTTTATATATACTTCCAATAATGTGCTTAAATAAATGTTTAATGGACTCTGATCTCTTGTATGAAATATTAAAATCAGAGAAGTACTAATGTGAAAAATATAAAATATAGAGAGAATATCTAATGGACTTACTTGTGATAAACCTAGCAATTGAGTAATGGAAGAAGACATGACAATTGGGCCATCAACCTAACTGCCATCCCACTAGCCTCCTAAATGTGCTCTTCCTTTTATTGTGTTTATGGAAAAATGTCTTCCACAGGTTTTCCCCAAACCAGAATTGTTCCCATGTCAGAATACAAATCAATCGCTGATTCCTTCAAAAAGTTCACCTTGCTTCGACCTCCAAGATAGTCACATTTCAGAAGTCAGCTCACAGTCAGATTACCTTGAAAACACACACACACACACACACACACTTGAAAGAAGTGTAGATTTCTTGATTGCTGGAAGCTGTTTCCCAATGCAGGAGGTGCACCAGGTCATGCAGGTGTTGGGATTTGAGCAGGAGGCTAGTAAGGGGCCAGAGGAGTTGGTGTACAAACTTAACATTGAGGATGTATTATCTACCTAGAAATGGTCCTGTGATCTTTTTCTTTGTTTTTAACTTTTTTTTTTTTTCGCTTTAGGGCATGTGCTCACCTGAGAACATAGAGACCGAAAGAGAGAAATCAAGCCCCCACAGGGGGGATGGTCACACCTCAATCCCTTCTCTACTCCTCCTGTGGGATTTTGGGCACCCACACATACACACCTGATGTGAGTTTCAATCTGCTGGTCTGGACTGCAGGTGTCCTCGGCCACGTGGGAATCCAGGGCTTCAATCACATGCCACCTGCTGGACCCCCAAATGGCCCTATGTTCTAGCAGGACTGTGGGGGGGAAGTTCCAACTCAGACACAACCCATTCACCCCCCTCGCCTCCCACACACAAACACACGAGGAGTCACATGCACTCCAGGCTCTCTGTTGCCTGCTGAATGTACACATATGGAGAGGAGATAAGGAAGGGGGTGGGTGGGGGACCCATTGCAAAGCTGACAGGAAATGAGGCAGGGAGGATCAGGAGAATATAAATTATGTAAGCAACAGCGCCATGCGGCGGAAGTCTTCTCCACCTCTAAACTGACACATTTTCTCCAGGGTCATCAGTCAAAGGATGTCAAATTGGCAGCTGGTTCCGTTTGTCCTGCCGGACCTTCAGTGTAGGGACACAAGTCCCACTCTAGGTCACAGTCGCAATTTCCATTATCTTCTAGAATTGATTGCTGCAGCTGATTCCTAGGAGGTGTGACCAGCTTACAAGGAAAAAGCCAGGTTTCTTTGCTTGTTTCTGTGGAAGGAAGAGATCAGTCGGGGAGTGAATAGACTAGTGAAAAGAAAGAGGGGAAAATACCCACCCAAACCCAGCCGCATAATTTCCCCCCTTCGAGGTGGAAGAGAACGAAGATACCATCGCGGCTTGGAAAGAAAAGAGACAGGGCATTTCCAGCACCCTGAGGTCACTTGGCTTCTTTGACCTGCCCAGGCGCTTGGCCTCGCCGCCGGTCCCAGGATGAACCAGGTGGGGGAAGC
>NW_006159556.1:1513044-1513574 GCF_000334495.1 Tupaia belangeri chinensis | reverse complement strand
CCCGCCCCCCGTATAAAAGCCGGGCTCGCCGCCACCCTCCGCACAGCCCGGGAGCGCGGCCTGCCGGGGAGGTGGCGCGGCGCTCGCAGTCACAGTCGGCGCGATCGCACACTCGGAAGCGCCTCCCCGCGTCCCTCCCCTGCCCTCTCGCTCCGCTCCTCTCTCCCTCGCCACAAACAGTCGCCGCCCGGCTGCCAGCCTGCCTCTCTCGCTCTCCGCTCCGCACCATGACTGCCCGGGAAGCGGTGGCTCCGGCGGAGCGGCTCTGCTGGCGCAGGCGGCCGGAGCAGGATTATTAAATCCCGCAGCTCGACCCCGCGCCACTGCGAGTGCAGCGAAGGCGCCCCACAGCCGAGAAGGGGAGGGAGGGCGGAGGAGGGGACCAGGAAGGACACCCCCGTGCCCCCCGAAGACATAAATCCCAGGGTGCCCGGGAGGAGCCTTAACAAGCGGCGCGGAGCCCTCAAGGTAGTAACGCCCGCGGTGCCCCCGCGCCCGGCGGGTCGCGCGTCGCGTCGCCGCTGCTCCGG
>NW_006159556.1:1499244-1510015 GCF_000334495.1 Tupaia belangeri chinensis | reverse complement strand
CGGCGGCCCAGAGGGGGCGGGGAGCCCGGGGCTCCCGGAGGAGCCGCAGTGCCCGACCGGGACCGCCTCCTGCCTCCGCCTGCTGGTCCTCTGGCGCCGGCTTCCTGGATTGGAGGCGAGACCCTGCCCGGAGGCTGAACGGCCGCGGCCGAGAGTGAACAAATCGCTTTGTGGCGCGTCCAGGGCTTCAGAGGGCTGTGTGTATGTGCATGTGTGTGTATACACGTTCCTTCGTGCGTGTTTGCGCTCCGGACTGATACCTGAGCAAAGTCACCCCTGAGCTGAAACCGCAGGTGGCCCCCCTGGCCCCTTCATCTTTTGGCTGGTGTCCCGGGGGTTGGTACACACGGCCGGCGTCTGCAAGGGCTGGGGGTGCGCGGAGGGTGACGGAGGGATTTGTGAATGGTGCTGCTCTGCGCGTGGAGTCATCCTTGCTGATGTAAGGGAGGAGGTATCCAGAGTGAGAAGAAAGGCTATTTATGGCAAAGAGTTGTGAAATTTCTCGGGGTTTCCTTTAGTATCTCCTGAGCTTCTCCCTCTCTCTCTTCGCTCATAGAATTAGAACAGTTCTGTTCTCCCCTCTCCCCCTCCTGGGACCTGGAATATGAAATGAAGTCAGAAAATCACTCACATTTTCCCAAGTTCCCCCCCCCAAAAAAAAAATGCATCTTAAATGTCTCAGATCTTTTGCCCTTTAATGATTTTATGTCCTTATTCTCCATTCCTCTTACCTCTTCAGGCTGCAATAAGACCCACAAGATAGAAAACACCTTCTTGGTTTCCACAGCTTTCACTGCTCAAATCTTCACAGATTTCCTACTGAAACGCATCAGACATCCTCCCCTCTCCACTCCATGCCCCCTCCCCCCCAGGTTGAAAGTCATGTACACCCATTTTATTTAAAGTCGATTTTATGAAAGGTCTTGGGGAAGCGGGGAAGCTAACACCAAGGTGGGATTATTATATGTTAGGGCTGATTCCTTAAAATCTAGTTATTAAAGGAAGACTTAAAATAGTTAACCTAGGCTACAGTATCTTTCTTTTCAGTTTTTCGTTCTGTTTGCTTTATAACATACCTTGACACAGAGGTACTTCGGACAGTGTCTGTCATCATGCTTTAGGAAATTTGTTTATCCTCAAAGTAGTAGCCTGTACTGTTGTAGAACTGATGACCAGGCTGAAATAGTAAGACAGTGTCCTTAGTATTTTAAACTGAGATGTTTCTGAGTGCCTGACAGTGCAGTGTTTTTAAGACCTTGAAATTCCATAGTGTGGCCACCCCTTCGATATTTAGTTTCACAGGCAAGAAAGAGAAGTAACCTGGTCAATCTATTGCCAGAGTGATCTGTCTTCATTTGATATTAATTAAGGAGCTCCTTATTTTGATCAAAACATAACAACTATCCCTCCTCCCCCTTAGTATGGATATACTTTCCTTAATAGACTTGATCACTTGAAAGACAAAATAGAGTAGGATTTGAAATTTTGATTTGGTTAGATTCCCACTAGTTTAAAAATTTTCAGCGTTGGAGTATGTGCACTTTTACATATTAAGTTAGAACTTAGGTGGAGCACCTGACTCTAAGGTCATTACATTAACTATCCTGAACCATTTAAATGTAGAGATAATGGGGAATTAAAATATGTAATTGATGAACTGTATTACTGCAATCATTAGAAGTCATATTTATGAATATTTTGTTCTTTGACACTGTCAGAATGAGCTACCATTTATTATTGTAAAGATACTATTAATACCATTGAATGTTAATTTACATCACACAAAGTAGAAAATGAAAAATTCATTATGCTTTCTAGTAATAGTTATTCAGCCCTCTATTACTTGTTGTTACCCTCATCATACGGTAAAGGACTTCCCAGGCGCAAGTACTGTCCAGGCGTTGTGAAGGAACGCGGGAGCCCCTTGCTCCCATCCTTCAGGAATTTACTTGCCCAGTGGGAGAAATCTAATATTCATGCTTGAATATAGAATTAATAACCCATGACAACAAGAAATCCTATATTTAATGCCGACTACTGAAGTTCCAAGGATGACAATAAAATTTCACGCTGGTTTTTGTCTAAAAAGGCATTAGGAGTAGTTAAGACTTGCTCGGGCTTGATTGCTATCGATAAGATTAGTAGCTATGGATGAGAAGCATCTTCTATCTGGAATTTCAAGTCTCCTGGGACCAGCACTTAGCGTAATGGCTATGTCACTGGACTCCCATGTAATGGACCACGGTTCGAGTCCCAGACCCAGCGGCTTAAAGTTATGCTGGACGTGTGTGCGTGTGTGCCCAAGATCCCAAGGGGAGAATGGAGGAGAAGGGATTGTGGCATGGCCATCCCCCCTGGGGGGTGCTTTCTGTCTCTCTCTCTGTCTCTCTCTGCCTTTCTGGTGAGCGCATGTGCCCTGTAGCAAAAACCTTTCCAAAGAAAAAAGAAAAATGATTCAAGTCTCCCAAAATTATAGGAAAAAAGACATAAGGGAAGATAAGTTTGCTTTGAAGTATTGGGTCACTGGAAAAGTCTTGACTTTTTAAAAATATTTTTCTATGCAAAACTGCATCATGACTTCTGTTGACCCAGTAGATTTGGATATTGCTAGATACTGCCACGCAAAGTGCAGGAGGAGTCCACATTCTGAACACCACTCAGGAAATTCTGTTCTCAGAGTTCACTGTCAATATTTCTGCTCCCGAGGAGAGAAATCTTTGTGTTGCTTTTTAATGAGCAATATATGCTTGCACTACTATTGCTAGCACCATAGAAGACTTGTAGAGACCATGTGCTCTAAATATTTTAGTATGAGGGGATTTCAAAAGATAATGGAAAATGGAATTAATGTACACATTTATTTTGGTGCAAAACTTTCTGAAATCCATGCATAGTTTTTTCATAAAACACACTTCCACAAACCTTATGAAACACCCCCCACCCTCATACGTCTGCATCACAGTGACATAACGAGATTGGCATTAATGGCGAGGTGGCGTACATGCACCTTTTTTTTGGGGGGGGGGAAATATTTTAGGTATTTTCTTAATCAAACCTCCTTAGGTTTGTTCTATAGAAACGTGACAGCAGTTTTAAGAGTGGGCAATGTGGTCAGCAGGTAGCACAGTGGTTAAGAAGCTGAACTCCCATATGGTAGACTGTGGTTTGAGTCCCGGACCTGGCAGCTTGAAGCTCATGCCATATGCATGTGCTTGTGTGCTCAAAATTCGAAAAGGAGAATGGAGGAGAAGGGATTGTGGTGTGGGCATCCTCCCTGTGGTGGGGGTGGGGCAATTTCTCATTTTCTCTCTCTCTGTCTCTCTCCAGCAAGGGCACATGGCCTATAGCAAAAATCTCTCTCAGAAAAAGAGTGGACATTCACTGAATGCTTAACATTTTATTCTTTATATAAAATGTGTAACACTTTCAGTAACATAACTTCCATAGTATTTTTATTTTAAAGTTGTCAGATTTATTAAATAAGATTGTATTTAAAGTTATTATTTGGATTCACAAAATAGTTGATCTGTTCTTACGTTATTTTCCATGAATATGGAGCTATGATACTAGGCTTGTGGGGAACTTTTGGGAATTATAGCAACAATTTTAAAGATATTTTAACTGTCTTCTGGTAAGATTTTATTAATAATAGGAACCTGTCTCTACATATTCTAAATTTAGTTATCTTCGTGTGTGTGTGTATGTATGTGTAATGTATATTTGTTATTTGAGACAAACAAAAAACTGTTTAAAATAGATTTCATTTTAAAAATATAAGGGGAAGCATTTGAATTGACTTTGAGACAGTCAAGTCAGTTTGATACCCCAGAAGTGTGTTATGGTGACAGTAAAGAAATTGTTATAAATATTAGATATGACTTTCAATAAATAACCAAATGGAATTACTTTCAGGTTATCATATTCATTCAAGAATGGAATGATTTCCAACGCAGCCATGAGACAAACCAGCCTATCTATTAATTGGTCCCTTTTGAGTTTGGTTTTGGACTATGTGTCACAGGTGTATCATTTTGATAATGTAATCTCGCCTGCTGTATGACTGACAGCTTCTGCATGATTTCCCCACTGGGTAGTGACAAAATCTGTTTGCTTTATAGGGAGGACATACGCTTCTATCAGCAATATTATCCTCACTATGCAAGTGTCAGTTAACAGTAAAACATGAAGTCTGGGGTGGGAGAAGCAGTGAGAGAAGATGGTAGATTGAGGGAAAAAACAATGTAACAAAAAAAAAGTTTCAGTCTGAAGCATAAACTAATATAAAAATATAAAGCTGGCCATTCTAAACTGTCATGGATATCATATCAAGATATTGTTGTTAGGGAACCAGCAGTTAGGACTCCCATGTAGTCGACCGCAGTTCACATCCCGGACCCGGTGGCTTAAAACTCACGCCGGGCGCCTGTGTGTGCGTGCCCAAGATCCTGAGAGGAGAATGAAGGAGAAAGGATTGCGGCATGACCATCCCCCCTGGGGGGTGATTTCTTGCTTTCTGTCTCTCTGTCTGTCTCTTGTCTGTCTGGCGAGCACACGTGCCCTATAGCGAAAATATCTCCAAAAAAAAAAAAAAGATATTGTTATTCTTATTTTAAACAAAGATATTATGTGTGAAACTGTTTTTTTGTGCCTAAATTAAAAATTTTTTAAAAGGTGGTGGTTGGTAACGTTTTTTAGGGTCATTGGTATTAAAAGAATTTGGTTTAGATCATTAACAAATGAAGTTGTTTGGTGTAATTCCTGGCCTATACCTAGGTTAATTTAAAACATGGCTTTTAGGGGCCAGCAGGTGGTGTGGCTGTTAAGGTGTTGGATTCCCACATGGTCGGACCCCAGTTTGAGTCCTAGGCCAGGCACTTGTGCATCCATGCCCCAAATCCCAAGAGGAGAATAGAAGAAAAAGGGATTGCGATGTGGCTGTCTCCCAGGGGGATCATTTCTCATTTTTCCTCTCTATTTCTTTCTTTTTCTCTCTCTCTGGCAAGTACATGCACTCTATGACAAAAATCTAAAAAAAAACAAAAAAAAAAAGACTTGGTTTTGCATTATTTACACAGTATTAACAATTTAAAAATGTTAATTTTATGTAAATGAATTAAATTTTTTTAGTTTTTAAACTACGCTTTGATACTAAATGCAATCCAAGTGTCTTATAAAGAAACATTTTATTATCTAATGGCAAATTCTTAACTTAGAGCAGTGGTTCTCAAAATGTGGTCCCCTGAGCAGCAACAGTAACACTTGAGACTTGTTAAATGCCGGATCTGAAGCCCCACTGGTTGACTCAGTAAGTCAGGAGTGGCGTTCTCTGTGTGATTCTTATGTACTGTAACATTTGAGAACAGAGCTGGAGTATTTAGGTGTAAAATTTGAAGATTGTCTTCTGTCTGTTTTGTGTCTAAGTTCTTTTCTCAATTGCTAGTACACTAAACTTTTTAACTATTTGATTTTGGAAAATACTATATTCTCCATCAAAAATTTTTCATCTTGTGTTTTTTGACAATTTTTAAAGTATCTGTTGCCTGTGCACATGTTTGCTGTTGATTGGGCAGAGAATGCATGAGATGGGGAGGGAATACATGAGAATATAACTGGACAGTAGTGGCCTAGGCTGGATCTTATTGGTAGTCGTTGATAAAGCAAAGAATATACAAAATATACAAATGTTGAGCGTCTTCTTTTTGTCTTGGCTGACTTTTATATGGTATTTTGGTATGGGTATGTAGTAATCAATTGTCTTTATACTGTGATAGTAAAGTTATTTTAGTTGTACAGCAGCATCATATATGTGGGACAATCTCAAAGTCTTACTGCAAAAATAAATTTTAGAGCACATTTCTACACCTTTCCAGTTCAAAGGTAGGCATTCACATTTTTCTCTCTTTTAGTATCAGTCTTCCTTCCTCTCCCCTCTTTCCTCCTCTGAATTTTGCTTCTCTCTGTCAGATACCACTTCCCTAAGGATATCTTTTTGGCCCCCTTTGCTGTGAAAGTTGCCACATTAGATGTAGTTTTAGCTCTTTTTCTTCTACCTTCCAGTTCTCATTGCAGTGTTAGTTTTACATTTGTTTGTGAGATTAACAGTGTCCAGGACATGGTAAATTCCCAGTAAATGCGGACCGAATAAATGACTGAGCATCTATGCCATCATTTTAAGAAAGATTTAAAAATAAAGGAAATCCTAGAACATGTGTGAACATAGATATTTCCTCTTTTGCAAATGATGAGATATTATTTTATTAAAGACAATAGCATTAGCTCTCATATGCTGAACATTTCTTATAAGCATTTTGTTATGTCATATATATATATATATATCTCTATGTTTAACACAGTATGGTTGGTTTTATGATATATTGGTGATAAGGAAACTGAGGCTCTATTCTGTGGTCTGCCTAACTACATACTATTGATTTTGTTGTTGTCATTGCAAAGATAAAATTATGAACCCAATAGACAGAGCCTGTTTGAAAACTTTATCTTTTTACTTATTATTTATTAATGCAGGGCCAGCAATATCTGTGTATTACGTGCCCTCTTCCATCTGCAATGATGCTATTACTAGGTGATTGGGACAGGGGATGGACGATGTACAAGACTAATACCTCAATGTTCCTTTTGTTCTCTTTATTGATTTTAATTTAAGCTTTCTCTTTTTGTCATCAGTTAATTTTCAGATGATCTGAATTTTTTTGCGTTCTTCTTTATAACGTTATTTGAATATAGTATATTTAGATGTAGAACAGCTGAAGATGTACTGTAGCCAGTGAGACACTGTTTTTCTTATTCATTAATGCAACTTAGCACTATTACTGTACTCAAAATGTGTTTGCTGGCCCAGCTGCAGTGGTAGCCCAACACTCTGCAATGCTGGAAGCCATATGGAACATTGGGGTTTGGGTCCAGGGTCAAGTTGTACATTCCAGGCACAAGTGTATGTCATTGACTCTGGCTGGCTGGGAAGGGGGTGGGGAAAGATCGCAGCATGACATTGTGTTGAGAGTACTTGTCTCTTTCTCTGTGTGTTTCTCTCATGAATACATATATAAATAAACTGAAAAAGTGTGTGTTTAACCAAGTGTAGTACCTCAATTCAAACTTTCTAGAAGTTTCAGAGGTCTACCTTAGTAACCAAATCCAGACTAGATTGTCCTATCTATGTACGTATTCACTGAAATAAGTTCTTCTCAGAAAAAAAGTAAATGTGATTCTCTTAATGAGTTTTTCTCATGTATATGTTTATGACTCTGTGTGTGTGTGTGTGTGTGTGTGTGTGTGTGTGATTTTGTTTACTTTGGCAATGGTAGCAAACAATATATTACAAACCTATGTCAGGTTTACAAATAAAATCAATCCAGACATGAATAAGAGCCATGGCAGAAGTAAATGCAAATATAGGTGTTAACATTCTAGGCAATTATTCCTTTAGTAAATGATTTTTATGTTTTGCATTTACTTTTTCTTTATTTTATACTTATACAAAACTACCAGAGCACTTAGTTAGAATATCTGAAATGTGTTAAGTGAGTGTACCTTTGCAGTATTCAGTATTCTTTAAGCATAAAGGAAGGAAAGCATGCAAATATCCTGGACACATCAGTTGAGAAAGTTAGGAAAATGAAGAAAATATCCCTAAATCAAACTCAGATTTAGAATTAGAAATGCAGATCAAGAGTCATTTATTTCAGGTAAAGCTTTAGTGTATTTTATAGGTAACAAAATCAATAAGTTTGTAAATTAGGATTCCTAAATTTTCAAAAGAATGCTATTTATAGGGCAAATAGATTCAAGGTAGTTATTTGACTTAAAAAATTAAATGTTGTATTAATATGCAACAGGTCTAAGATTACTAAAAGTAATCCTAATCCATCAAAGACTGTGTGCTCCTCAGTCTGGGAAAACATGGGAGGGCTAGGGTTTGATTCCCAGTCTGACCTTAAGGCCAGACATGGTGGCGTGTACATGTAATCCCAGCATCTTCAGAGATTGAGGCAAGACAGTTGTGAGCTTGAGCTAGCCTGGGAAACATACCAAGATCTGTCTGAAATTGAAGTGAGCATAGTGCCGGATGCCTGTAGTTCCAGCAGGAGGGGGATAGGCAGAAGGATTTCAACAGAGAGATCTTGTCTAAAATAATAATAATAATAGAAAGAGAGGACTTTAAAAGTTAGAATGTACTATGGCCAGCAAACAGTGTGGTGACTAAGGTGCTGGATTACCAACACATGGCCAACCATGGTTTCAGTTCCAGACCAGGTAGCTTGAAAATCACACCAGGTATGTGTGTATGCATGCCCAAAATCACAGGAGGAGAATGGAGAAGGGATCTTGGTGTGTCCATCCTCCCAGGGAGTGATTTCTCAGTTTCCCTCACTCTGCCTCTCGCTGACAAGCAGATGAGCCCTATGAAAAAAAAAACTAAAAAGAAAAATAAAACAAACAAACAAAAAAAACAAGTTAGACTGTACCTTCTAAACATGTAATCTTAAAAATAAATTACAGATGACTACATTGGGCCATCAAAATATATTAAAATTTACACATAAGTCTGTAGACTTTTAGTAACAGTATGATGAAAATTGAGTCAGACGGGTATTTATCTAGACCTCAAGGTATAGATAGATGCAGTAGGTTTGAGAGATTGCTTCTCCGTCAACAGCAGTGCAGTTTCTGAGAGGATGAAGGGCTCTGCCATGAGGGTCTAAGTTGATTACAGGGACAGGGTAATATGCAGCCCAAGCCCTGACTGAAACACTGAGAGGGCGCAGATCCCAGAGGACGGACTATCCAGTATAGAGAAGGAAGGAATTACATCCCAGATGATTTCAGGGGAGAGTCAGGTCCATTGGATGATGATACAAAAAGTACCTGTACTCAAAGATCTTATGCAGGAAATGAAGGGATGAGGGTTTCTTTGAAAAGCCAATCAGTTTTAAATGGAATTTAGGGCAGACTGATAAATCTGTAGCTCTTAAGATTCTTTAATTCCTCTTCCAATCTGCCAGACCTCAATCTCTCCAGTCACCTTTGAAGCAAAGGAGCTATCCAGGGTACTAGATCTTGCTGCCTCTGGCAAAAGTGTGAATTATGTTGCTTTTGTTTATGCTACTCCTAGAGTTGTTGCAGATGTTGTATTATTCACTTGGAGTGACTAACGTTCTATCATTTAGGCTATTCTAGTAGGTCCTTCAATGTTTAATTCAAATGTAAATTCGAGAAAGCTCATCTCAATCCCATTTAAGAAGTTCATTCTGAGTTCCAGTAGCAGAGTGTATATGTTACTATCAAATCTCCATTTAAAGAATCATAACTCAAAACTTGCCTGTACTTCATGTCCACTAGTTTGTGAATGGTATAAAAGAAGAGATTTTTATTTTATTCTCTTTTCCCACCTACTAGTCCAAATGAGCTATGAGAAGATTTTCATTTAGTGAGAAATGTACAAATGAAATCATTGCAGAACAACTGCTTGAGTGACTTGAATCTTGTCCATTTTAGCATCCCCGAGTACCAACCACTGCCTGGAATCATATCTAGGTTTAATTTAATACTATACTTCCTGGCTATTTCAGAGACTTAAAACTTGTTCAAGAAAATGTTTCAATTATGAATCATAAAAAAACTGTATTTCAAAATATTTTCCCCCTGTAAATCCAGTTATATAACCCAAAGAAATAATACAGACTCAAAATAGGTATAAAAGAGAGGATTTACCACCTAACCCCAGTCAGAATGGCTAAGATTTAAAAAAAAAAAAAAAAAAAAAAAAAAAAAAAAAAGAATGGTAAGTGTTGGTGGGGTTGTGGTGAAAGGGGAACTCTCTTACACTGCTGGTGGGAATATAAATTAGTCCAACTACTGTGGAGAACAATTTGGAGATTTCTCAAAAATCTACAAATAGAATTGCCATATGACCCAGCAATCCCATTTCTTGGCATCTACCCAAAGGACAGAAGAATTTCTCATTGGAAGAGTGCTTGCACATCAATGTTTATTGCAGCACTTTTCACAATTGCTAAGACATGGAACCAACCCAAATGCCCCCGTATGGATGAATGGATTGAAAAACTGTGGCACATATACTCTATGGAATACTATTCAGCCATTAAGAACAACAAAACCCTGGCTTTTGACAGAAAGTGGAAGAATATGGAAGATTTACTGCTGAGTGAATCAAGCCAGGCTATGAAGGAGAGACACTGTATGTCCTCACTTAATATATACCGAATGTCTGCACTCTATAACTGAAACTGACTGGCTAAAGGATGTACAAACACAAGAGGTGGATATGAATGCCAGATGTGTGTGTGGAGGAGTGGGGCCTGGGGAAGAACATTTGGAGGAGGGATACAAAGACAGCATTGTTGAGACAGGGAGGTAGTATTGTTATATTTTGATCAACTCAACTGGGGAGAAATGTTCATATATTGAAATTATCACCTTGTAAGCTAAATAATGTGATTGAATGTATTTTTTTTAAAAAGGAAAATAAATTAAAAAAAAAAGAAAAACAATAATTATAATTTTTTTCTTTATTTCTCTTTCTTTGTCATTGTCTCTCTCTTTTTCATTTTCTTTTTTCTTGTCTCTCCACTCTTCAATATCCATTAAATGTGCTTCTACATGGATCTAAGGGCACTGTAGCTAAACATCCAAATACTATAAGGGTTAACATATTTCTCAATATCTACTGAATCTGCTGCTCCAGCGATCACAACAGAATGGCAAAGAGATTCCAGATCAACTCTTTCTG
>NW_006159556.1:1483327-1498826 GCF_000334495.1 Tupaia belangeri chinensis | reverse complement strand
GGGTGTGGTGAAAGGGGAACTCTCTTACACTGCTGGTGGGAATATAAATTAGTCCAACTACTGTGGAGAACAATTTGGAGATTTCTCAAAAATCTACAAATAGAATTGCCATATGACCCAGCAATCCCATTTCTTGGCATCTACCCAAAGGACAGAAGAATTTCTCATTGGAAGAGTGCTTGCACATCAATGTTTATTGCAGCACTTTTCACAATTGCTAAGACATGGAACCAACCCAAATGCCCCCGTATGGATGAATGGATTGAAAAACTGTGGCACATATACTCTATGGAATACTATTCAGCCATTAAGAACAACAAAACCCTGGCTTTTGACAGAAAGTGGAAGAATATGGAAGATTTACTGCTGAGTGAATCAAGCCAGGCTATGAAGGAGAGACACTGTATGTCCTCACTTAATATATACCGAATGTCTGCACTCTATAACTGAAACTGACTGGCTAAAGGATGTACAAACACAAGAGGTGGATATGAATGCCAGATGTGTGTGTGGAGGAGTGGGGCCTGGGGAAGAACATTTGGAGGAGGGATACAAAGACAGCATTGTTGAGACAGGGAGGTAGTATTGTTATATTTTGATCAACTCAACTGGGGAGAAATGTTCATATATTGAAATTATCACCTTGTAAGCTAAATAATGTGATTGAATATATTAAAAAATGTAAATAAAAATAAAACTTAAAAAAAAGTCGATAAAAAAGGATTTTGACAGCATAAAAAAAATGCATAAAACAAGAATGTTCTATAATCATCTTGAATAAACTTAGTTTGGAAAATGAAAACCTTCTTTGCTAATTATTTAAAACTATGTCAAATTATATGATCATCCTTAACCTTATGGATTAAATCCTCTAGTGCCATTTTTTAGAGATGAAACACTACTGTCAAAAGCATGTTCAAACCGAATCAAAGAAATCTTTCAGGCCAGGTGGTATGAGGATTAAGGTGGTTGGATCCACATGGCTAACTGCATGGTTTGAGTCTCAGACTTGGTGACCAGGCAGGTGTGTGTGGGTGCCCCAAATCCAGAAAGAAAGGAGAAATGGAAGAGAAGGGATTGTGGCATGATTACCCACCATGGGGGGGCGGGGGAGGGTGCTTTCTCACTTTGTCTCTGTCACACGCTCTCTCTCTGTGTCTCCTTTCTGCAAGTGCACATGCCATCTAGAAAATTAAAGAAAAAGAAATGTTTTCCATAAAGTCGTTTCAATAGCAAGTATGTATGTGTGCTCACAGTTTCAGTGTTTTACAATGAAACTACTAGAAGAAAGGGATGAATTTTGGCAATCATATGAATCATTCATGTTGTGTAAATGCAGCCCTAGGAATGCTCAACCCTCAGTCAAGCTTGGGACTCCTTAGGAACTGAAAGTGGTGACCACCTCTGATTTAAGAGTGTGGTCCTGAAAAGAAGGAATTCTGCTGTGATTACGTTCTTCTTCCACAGAAGGGAGTAATACAACACATCTCTCTATCAAAAGCTAGCACACATATTACTGAAGTTAAATTTCTTAACTGGAATATTTTTTGAAATTAGGTCAAGTTTTTATCAATCTTTGTTATATATGTATAAGTGTAACATTCTCAAGTGTATATTAATGTAATTTATTATGCAATCTGTGTGGTATAACTTTCTTTTAGTAATGTGGGTGTTTTTTATTTTATTTTATTGTTCTAGAAGAAGAGGCTAATCAGTTAGTGTTCTCCAGAAAAACAGTACCAATAAAGCTACATGAGAGGTTATTTTGCAAAAAGTTATGGAAAATGCATATTATGAAAAAAGTATGCATGAATTAAGACTTTTTTGGGGGCCCAGTAGGTGGTATGGTGGTTAAGGTATTGAACTTCCACATGACTGACTGTGTTTCAAGTCCCAGACTGGCAGCTTGCTTTCTCACTTTCCCTTACTGTTTTCTCTCTGGTCAAATTTAAAAAAATAATAACAAGTAAATATAAATAAATAAATCTTAAAAATAAAAAGAGGTTTTGGATTTTTTGGTACAAAATAAGTTGGCATGTTAATTCAACTTTCCCATGAACTGTTTGCCATCCCCTTTTATAGCTATGTCATCTACTGATCTACTTACCTATGAAAAAATTTATTTTAAGGAATTGCCTCACATGAAGGAGATCTGCAGGGCTGACTAGCAAGCTGAAAACTCAGGCATAATTTTTATGTTACAAACTTGAGGCAGAATTCTTCTCTATGAAACCTCAGGGGTTTTTTGTTTTGTTTTTCTTTCTTTTTTTTCCTCTTGAGGCCTTCAATTTATTGAAACCTGGCCACATTATCAAGGGCAGTCTGATTTACTTAAAATTAAAAGACGGTAGACATTAATCACATCTACAAAGTATTTTCAGAGTAACCTTTAGGGCAGGTTTGATTAAACAACTGGGCAATATAACTTAGCCAGTTTGGTACATAAAATTAATCATCACAGGGGGTGAAGGGTAATATGTGGACAAGCCCTTTCAAGTATACCTGATAAGTTGATATACACATTTTTTCCTTTGGCCAGAGTTATTTTCACATTGGTCAGTTATTGGCATATATAGATACAGGTCATCATTCATCTGTTCTTTATTAAGTTTGTAATCATTTATTAAGCATGTGTTCTGTTCAAGAGACAGTGCTGTACCATTGAATACCCCTCAACAAATTGTATTACCCTATGTAAGTCTATTAAAATCTCGAGCCTCTGTTTCTTCATCTAAAAAAAAAGAAAAAGGAAATAAGTGACAGAGGCTATATTTTCTAAGTATGTTAATTCTAGTGGAAGAGCCCCAAATATATTAGATGCCTGTAAGATAAATTTGAAGAGTGAAAAATGCGTGTTTTTCAGCTTTGCCAATTAAATATCATTTTTCCCATGAACGACTTTAAAAAGGATATCAAGGGTTAATATGCCAAGTTATGCTTATTAATTTAAGGATGAGTCATACATAAAATTCGATTATGAAAGGTGTGCTTGCCCACTGCAGGTCAACTTCATTTGAGCAGTGTTGACTATGCATACATTTATTATAGCACATGAAAGGGTTTGTGTCTGTACTCAGCCTCTGCAAAGTTGATTCAGTATACACTCGAACAGGTCTGACAAGTAGACGTTCATGTTTTATTGATAGACTTGCTTGATCTTCACATAGCATACAGTGACAAACATTTTCTTTATTGGCTACAAATGGGCATTTTCTAATGCCACTTTCATATCCCCAAATTATATTCTGTTATTATTCCCTTATTCAATGTATATGAACTTGTCTGCCTGACATCTGAGGCCCTTAGTAAGCTTACCACACTTTATTAATCCAAACATAGATCTTCCACTTTGTTAGGTCATGTAACTCCGAGCACCCTCACACACACAAGCATATGCTTTTAATCCTTTCTGTTTATGCAAATCTCAGCTGTCATTATAGGCCTAACTCCATGAAACCTTCCATGACGACTTTAACCCGTCTGGGGACTTTCCCCTGCTTCACTCTGAGTTGTGAGCAATACCTAGCAATTAAGTACAGTCTGTTCTACAGTGCATTTTTCTGTAATGTGAATTAGCTCCTATGTGATAGGTAAATAACAGAATTATGTTAGTAAAATGTGAAAGTTAGTGCATGTGTAATTCCCACCCACCTCCAGTATATTAATATTTAGTGTTCCCAAAATAATGACCGTTGAATGCAAATTGTAAGGACACAAGTAAATGCAAAGTATGAAAGACAGATACAATGCCATTTATTTATTTTGTCTTCTCTTTTGATGTGGCTAGGGCATTTTAGCTTTGAAAGTGCTTATTGTGTGGTTTTTCTTCATCTTTGCAACCTTAAGTTTTATGTCTTTTTATACCAAGCTACCTTTACCTTAAAAAAAAAAAAGAAGAAAAAGTTTATGCATTTCCTGTATTATTTATTTTCTTTATTAAGGATTTTATATGTTCCTTTAGGCATATTGACTTCTTATAAGAATTGTTACAGGTTTGGCTTAAATTTATCTTATAAATTGCACAGATTTTAAATATATGAGTTCTTAAAAGTTCATTGTCAATGAATGCTATGAAAAAAAAAATGCATGGAATTAAAAAATGTTTGCACCAGAATGAACTCAGACTTTAATTTCATTTTCCCATGAGCTTTTTAAAGTCACCTCATATATCGTATAGTCAACAAACTTTAAATGAATGGATTAGTGGGTAAATGATCTTTTCTCCCCTTTAACATTTTTTAACCCCTAAATCTTGAACATTCTTTTTAGAATCAGTATTTTCCCCTGACCATTTCACTTTTGTTACCCACACCTTTCCTGGTCTGTTTATAAGGCTATCATATATCTTACTAAATGATATAAACTGCTTATTAGGTTGATTGATCTACTACATTTCCTACCCAGACTTAACAGTTGGAATTTGCTCCTTGAAATTTTATTTCATTTTTGCTCACAGCTTTACTGAACCTGCTCCTGAACTTTGCCTACTCAAATAATGGCTGAGTGATGTTAACATTCTTGCCAGCACAATTTGTTTGTAGAAGAAAAACTTTACTATTCACTGGTTTCATTGTACTTTCAAATCTTGTGGATGACATCTTTGCTCTTTCTCATTAAATGTGACAAGTGCGTGACTAGATTATTTTAAGTGAAGCATCAAGTCAAGTACCTGTCGATAGTGGGACACTTCTTGTAATATTCATTCCACCATCCACTATTTTTTTTCTTTCAAGAGAGATTTTTTTTGCTATAAGGTGTGTGCACTTGCTGGAGAGACAGAGAGATAAGAAGTGAGAAATCACCCCCTCGGGGGAAGATCATGCTGCACTCTCTTCTCCTCCAGTCTCCTCTTAGGATTTTAGGCACACATGCACCTGATGTGAGTTTGAAGCCTCTGGGTCTGGGACTCGAACCTCGGTTGGCAATGTGGAAGTCCAGCAATGTATTCACCATGCCCTCTGCTGGTCCCCCCCAACCTACTATTAATAATGCCTCACTGCCACTGCCTTGAATGTGAATTACATGAGGCTTTTGTTCATGTGGACTCTGGTTTACTCAATGTACGTAGTGGAGTAGTTGAGTGAACTCTTGTTCCAGTAGCAGAGAAAAAAAAAAGTAATAAAGTAGTGAAGTATAATTAGTCGTCATTTCAGGCATGAAATAATCATCTCAATTCCAGGTGACCTTGGTGATTTAGAGTGATTACAAAGGGGCTAGCAGGTGGCGTAGCGGTTAAGGCTCTGGACTCCCATTTGGCCAACAACAATTCGAGTCCTAGACCCGGCAACTTGAAACTCATGTTGGGCACATGTGCATGCATGCTCAAAATCCCAAGAGGAGAATGGAAGAGAAGAAATTGCAGCATGGACATCCCTCTGGTGGGAAAGGGTCGATTTCTTGATTTCTGTCTCTCCAGCAAGCCCATGCACTGTGTAGCAAAAATCTAAAAAGAAAGAAAATTGCTTACAGAATACCTTAGAATGTTCATGGCAGGTGTTTATGTTTTCTATTTACCACAGTTACCTGACACTTATTTCAGATATTCAGGTTGTTATAATTGCTAAATAGCATACTTATGGAGAATTTTCATTTTTAACATATAGTTTTAATGCTTAGTTCCCTTTTTGTGTATCCAAATGCCCCACTTATTCATTCGGATCACTTGTATACATTTTTCTATCATTCAGTCATCAAACTAACATTATCTAATATTCTAAAAACAAACCAAAGACATCAGTTTATCTAAACTGCTTCTTGAGTAATATGTATCTATATTTTATTGCCAGAGAGAGAGAGAAAGAGAGAGGGAATAAGAGAGCACACCCCAGTGGGCATGGACACATTGTAACCCTTTCTCAACTCCATCAGGACTTGGCATATGCACATGCCCAGCATGGTTGTCAAGTTGCCCCACAGGGATTTAAATGGTGGTCAGACATGCAGGATCTAGCTTCCCACACATAACACTTAACTGCTATACTGTAGGGCCAGTGCTACTTGAGTAATATATTTTTATTTTTATTTATTTTTTTTATTTGCTGTGGCCTTGCTGGAAAGAGAGAAGGAAAGTAAGAAATCACTCCCCAGGGGTGATGGCCACACCACAAGCCCCTCTCTCCCTATCCTCCACTGGGAGTTTGGGCACACTTGCACATACACTAGGTGTGATCTTCATGCCGCCAGATCTGTAACTTGAAGCATAGAGTCTGCAAAGTGGGATCCCACTGCCTCAGTCACCATGCTGCTAGCTGGTCCTTGAGTACTATTTCTACACAGCGTTAGGACCATTGCTAGTTCTATTTTAGTAAACACAGACTATTTTCTGACTGCGTGTAGTTTAATTTTGACAAAAGAATGATGGCCATTAAAGTTGCATATATCATGTAATATGGTGAAAATGTCAAAGACTATTTCTATTTGCTTTCCGGGTGACATTTGAAATGTTGGTCGTTTGCTACCTTCTGCCTTTAAAATATTCTAATCTCATAGGCCCTTATTAGATTTCAATTCAAAATCTCTGAATAGTAGAACACCTTTTCAATTCAAGAAGTAATATATATCATTTTTTATTAATAGGGTAACTCCAGTTAAGCAATGAGGAATGCCTCATAATCAAAATAACACTTAAATAATTAAAGAGAGATAAAATGAAACCAGGAATGGTAAATGAAACAGTAGCTGTAGTCCTGCCTGCCTTCTTGTCCTATGTTAATGCCTTTAAAATAAAACATCTTTGTCATGTCGGCACTTTTCTCCTTTATGCTCTGTGCTCCTGCTTGGGCTCACACTGTGCACAGGTGTGGGCTGATTCACTGACCTGCATGTTTCAGTACCTATCATACTAAAAGTGATTTTTTTTTTTTAAATTCACAATCTGTGTACTTAGGAACTGACTACAGATGTCTACACTGTAGGGGAAATTATCTTTATACAATCATTGTTTTTAGGATTGTGTTATAGAAATTTTGTTGTTTTGACTACTTTAATACATTTTTTTGTCTGTGAAATATCTTGAAATAAAAAATGATGTAATTTTTCTTTTACGATGTCTACATTGTTTTGGGAATTTTAACTCTGGAATGATTATGCAGCATCCTTGATTAATGAGAGGAATAGAAATAAAATAAAGTTCTATAGATGATAAAAGTTAAAAATGGGTCAGAAGCTGATGTGGTGGTTAAAGCACTGGATCCTGTATTATCTGATTGCATGGTTCAAGTCCTAGATCTGGAGGCTTGAAAATCATCAGGCATGTTTGCGTGCACGCCCAAAATCCTGAGAGGAGAATGAAGAAGGGATTGCAGTGTAGCCATCCCCTCGAGGGGTGATTCTCACTTTCCCTCTCCCATTTTCTTTCTCTTTCTCTCCCCAACAAGTGCATGTGCCCTTTGGCAAAAATCTTAAAAACAAATAAACAAAAATACCTAAAAGTAAGACCAAGATTTTCATATTATGTTGGTATGTGCAGTCATAGACCTTGTCTTAGCATGCTTTTTTCCTCATGTTATTGACAGATGAGGAAACAGCTGATAGATTTCTTAAAATAACCTGTGACCAGGACCAGCAGTTGGCCTAGTGGTTATGTCGCTGGACTCCCATGTAGTCGATCAGGGTTCTAGTCCTGGACCGGGTGGCTTAAACTCACGCCAGGCGCATGAGTATGCCCAAGATCCTGAGAGAAGACCGGAGGAGAAGGGATTGCGGCGTGGCCATCACCCCTGGGGGCTGATTTCTCGCTTTCTGTCTCTTTGTCTCTTTCTTTCTGGCATGCACATGTGCGCTATAGCAAAAAACTAAAAAAAATAATAATCTGTGACCCACTGTTATATAGCTTAATAGTTGCTTTTTGCCTCAAGCTAACTACAATTCAGTATCTGTGAAGTAATGCTTTTACTTCTCCAAGAATTAAAGAGAATAAACTTTAAATGGTAAAAAAATGTTTGAAAGTAAAATATTTAGCTGCAGCCATGAACAAGAACAAGGAAGATAAGCAGTGTTCTTCTTTTGATGTATGATTCTGTAGCCTCCTTATTTTTAACATTCTTGTATTTCTAGTATCCTGAAAAGTGGGACCAAATTTATAATAGCACAGATGTAGAATTTTAATTTACATCTACAGTGCAAGAATAGATCAGAGGAATATTTTAATATGTAAAGTCTCTTTAAATTTTTATAGAGTGTAAAATAATACTTTCCCCACATTATGCCTTTTTTTCATGTTTAAACTTAACAATTGTAAAAGGTATGATCTTTAGATCATCTTTACATGTTTTTTTTCTTTTTCTTTTTGTTACTATAGGGCAAGTACACTCATCAGGGAGAGAGAGAGGAGAAAGTGAGAAATCAACTCCTCAGGGGAATTTCCACACGGCAGTCTCCTCTCCTCCAAGACTCGAACCACGTAGTTGGCCATGTGCGATCCAGCTGCCTGCTAGCCCCCCTATTTTCCTTCTAAAAACCTGTCTTACAGTAGGTGTTACTTTTCAATTAGCCTTGAAAATACAGATACCATTAGTCTTGGTTCAAGGAATAAGTCACAATAAAAATGTAAGTTAAGTAATGAGAGAGGGAGTTGTTGGAAGATTTAGTTTACAATTGATAATTTTATTTTAGAGAGATTTTTGTTACAGGGCGCATGCATTCACCAAAGAGACAGAAAGTGCGAAATGACCCCCCACTGGAGGCGGGTATGGCCATGCTGCAATCCCTTCTTCTTCATTCTTCTTCCAGGTTTTTGGGCATGCATGCCCATACACTCTGCGTGAGTTTTAAGCTGCCAGGTCTGGGACTCAAATCGCAGTTGGCCATGGTAGAAGTCTAGTGACATAACCTCTACACCATCTGCTGGCTCCACTATTGATAATTTTATTAAATGTTACCCATTATTGAATTTGGCCAAGACAAACAATTGTAATTTTATATTAACCAATTCTGATGTTACCAGACAATGTTCTAAAATACTTTAATAATTGGTCATTAATTACCCAAAGGACCATATATCTTTTAAAATAGCATATTTAAAAAATATATTTTATTGGAAGATGATCAGTTTTTCTTAACTGAGGAGGTGGCATTACTTTGCTCATGTTTATCCACTTAGCATCTTTATATTTTTTGTCAAATTGGCATCAGTGCTTCTATTAGAATCTAAAGCACATTAATTATTTTTTAAGACACTTGATAGCCTTATAAAAATAACTAACAAGTAAGATTAAATACTTTTTTCTTGATCTCAATAATTTATGAATTAAACCATAATGTTTCTTTTGATTATCTTCAGGTTCCTAGTATTTTGTTTATGTACTTAGTTGCTTCACTAATATATTCAGTGACTTATTTGTCACTTTATTTACTTTTTTTTTTTTTTGAGAGGGTTTTGCTACAGGGCACGTGTGCTCGCCAAACAGACAGAGAGAGATATAGAGACAGAAAGCAAGAAATCACCCCCCTCAGGGGGGATGGTCATGCCGCAATCCCTTCTCCTCCATTCTCCTCTCGGGATCTTGGGCACGCACGCACACATGCCTGGTGTGAGTTTTAAGCCACCGGGTCTGGGACGCAAACCATGGTCGACTACATGAGAGTCCAGCAACATAGCCATTACGCTAACTGCTGGTTCTCTACTTTTAAGACTTTTTTTAAAAGAATAATTTTTTAGGGGGAGAGGTTTTTACTATAGGGTGCATGTGCTCCCCAGAAAGACAGAGACAGAAAGCGAGAAATCACCCCCCAGGGGGGATGGCTACACCTCAATCCCTTCTCCATTCTCCTCTCGGGATCTTGGGCATGCACACACATGCTCCTGGCATGAGTTTAAGCCGCTAGGTCCGGGACTCGAACCACGATTGACTAGATGGGAGTCCAGCGACATAGCCATTATGCTAACTGCTGGTCCCAAGAATTATTTAGATCTTGACTAGAGAGAGACAGAAAGAGAGAGCAAGATGCCAGATCCAGGACTTGAACTGTGGTGGGCCATGTGGGAGTCCAGCACCTTTAACCACCATGCCACCTGCTGGCCTCTTAATTTTAAGACTTTAAGAACTTAACAGTTACTGAATATTTCCTATGTGCAAGGCACTGTGCCGAGTGTTGTAATGATCTCAACTTATTCTTGTAACAACCCTATGAGATAGGTTGCTTTTAATTCTCATTTCTATTTGTAAAGTTTGAGGTACAGAAAGTTCTTCAACTTATCAATAATTACACAGCATGGAATAAGGAGTTAATTTTTTTCTCTTATATAACTGTTTATTATTGTCAAAGTGTTTCATTATAAATTGGGTTTTATAAATTATGAATTTTTTCTGATTTATTAAAATATACTACCAGTACCAGGAACCAGCAGTTAGCGTAATAGCTGTGTCGCTGGACTCCCACGTGGTTGACCGCGGTTCGCTTCCCGGACCCGGTGGCTTAAAACTCATGCCAGGTGCGTGTGCATGTGTGCCTAAGATTCTGAGAGGAGAATGGAGGAGAAGGGATTGCGGCATGACCATCCCCCTGGGGGGTGATTTCTCGCTTTCTGTCTCTATGTCTCTGTCTGTCTGGTGAGCGTACGCGCCTTATAGCGAAAATTTCTCTCTCTAAAAACTATATATATATACATCCAGTACCTATAGATGTGAACATAATTGGCAATGTTTAAGTACCTATGAATCTACCATACAGTGTTCTGAAAAAAATATTTTATGAAATACATAGATGTGAATTATGCCTCAAAACCAGTAGAATTTGAGAAATTCAGTTTACTGGAATCAAGAAACTTAAAGTCCTAGCAAATCTTTATGACAAGATTGTTCAGGTTTCAAAACAAGATGAGTACATTGGTTGGGCCCTATAGCCCAGTGGTCAAGGGAGCTGCATTCCATATGGCCAACATTCCTCGGAAGTTTTAGAGACTGTAAACTGCTTTCCCAAATTTATCTCATTTGAGTCTCAAGGACAATTACTTTGATTTCAGTATTACAAGAGACAAACCAGAGGTTTAGAAATTAAAGTTTTTCTAATGATCTCACTGTTAACTCAGTGCTTCTAACGTTACCTGAACGATCTCTCCTCTCTCCTTGCTGACATGGATTCATCTGTGCTCTTCCTCCCATACTTCTGAAGTAGGGGAATACAGCCTTCTAATCTCTTGAGTCAGTTTTCTGATGCTTTATTTTACAAGTAGATCATACCTCTAATAAAAGAGATAAGGAATGGCATGTATTTTATAATGTGGCAGGTATTTGGGCTGTGGTAGAACTTTATCCATGCTTCCTAAGGTTTCTGTTCCAGATATCCAGTGCTATTGGTGACTGCAGGTAGCAACTAATAGGGATAAAACTACTCTTCTTTACCAGCTATTGTTTTAAGAATTTTACACATTTTAAGTCACTTAATCTCTACCTTAGTCTGATAAAGCAGGTGATAGATTCCTTATTTCGGAAATGAGAATATGGAGGAATATGTTAAGGATATGTTAAGTATAATAAATAATCCAAGTTCATCCAGTGAGAAAGTCGTAGAGCAAGGGCCAGTCTTTGCAGTAGGGCCCAGTAGAGTGGCTCAACCATTTCGGTATGTAGACAGGGAGGCTAACCACGGTTTTCTCATAAACATTTGCATGTTTTGTTGTTATTGTTAGTAGGTCAAACTGTGGACCTTTTCAAGAATGGTGGAAATCTAATATTGGTAAAATTGCCCACTTCTATCTCATTAAATTAACTAATGTGCTTGACGTTCAGACTGGAGGTAGTGCCATTTATCCAGTGTCAACTGGGAAATAGCTCAAAGCAGTGGGATTCCAACATTCCAATGTTCGGTTCCAATGTTCAGTTATTCTTTAAAAATGTGTTTGTTTTTAGGAGAGGGAAAGTAACTGATTGTAATTAGAAAAATAAACTTACGAATATCCTTGGCCTCTATGGGACAATTTTGAAAAAACGGTTTATAATGAACTAAATAAGCAACTTTATATATGTACTTCGTAGTGTATTTATTTCTCCAATAAGAGAGAGACAGAGAGAAATACAGGCATCCCTAATAGGGTCCCCATGCTGTGATCCACCTTATTACAAATTGGTTGATCTTGAGATTATTTAGAATTTTGCTTAAGATATTTAATGATGTCGGAAAAACACAAATGTCCAATAAAGGAAACAAAGTGATTAGTATCATTTTCATATTCAAATTAGATCTGCATTATACTTTAAAATAATCTTTTTATGTTTTCCATAGTAAAATACTTAAAAATGTAGACAATATCATGGAAATAAAAAATCATGAGTGTTTGTGCTGACTTTCTGAGCTATATCCAGTTTTTTGAAGGAGTGCATATCAATATTAGTTTATCTGATTATTTATTTATTTATTGCCAAAAGGCACATCTACTCACTGGAGGGAGACAGAGAAAGAGGGGGAAAGTGAGAAATCACTCCCTACAGAGGATGGCCACACCACAATCTCTTCTCCTCCATTCTTTTCTCAGGATTTTGGGCACACATGCACGTGTTCCTGGAATGATTTTCAAGTCACCAGGTCTAGGACACGAACTGTTGGCCATATGGGAATCCAGTGCCTTAACCACCATGCCACCTGCAGGCCCCAGTTAATCTGATTTTTACATTTTTCTTTCTTTCTTTCTTTCTTTTTTTTTTTTTTTTTTTTAATAGAGACCCCATAGTAGATGAGGGGTTTTAACACATGATGGTAAATTTGTGCTATGTCTATACTAGGGAGATGATTGTCATTAATATGCCTCTTTCCACTTTAACCAAAAGATACATGATTTGTAATCACTTGTGTCTGCGTAGAAACTCACTTTTTATTTAAGATAATTTTTTGCCATAGGGCACAAGTGCTTGCCAGAGACACAGAAATAGAAAGTGAGAAACCACCCCTCAGTGAAGATGGCCATGCCACAGTCCCTTCTCCTGCAGTCTCCTCTCAGGGTCTTGGGCACACATGCACATGCGCTCAGCGTGAGTTTTAAGCCTCTGGGTCTGGGACTAACCACAGTCGACTACACGGGAGTCCAGAGACAACCATTATGCCATATGCTTGTTCCTATTTATTTATTTAAAGATTATTTCCAGCTCATGGAACATTCTGAACATAAAAACAACTATTTGTATTTCTACCTCATTCATCTTCATCACTCCTGTAATGTCCTGAGTGCAAGAAGCTGTATGTTGATAAAACCAGTACAGACCTCCATAATTTTTGAGTGTAGATAGGAACTAATTATGAAAAAGTAAGATCAACACCTTGCTAACAAGCCAGCTTTATGTGATCTAAATATCTTTATAGAAAACACTTTTGAGGCAGTGCACATGGTTTAGCATTTATATTGGATGACTTTAATAATCAGTTTGTCTAGGGCCAGTCAGGGGCATGGTGGGTAAGGCAGCTGGATCCCATGTGACTGAGTGCACGGTTGGAGTTCCAGACCTGGTGGCTCCAAAAATATACTGGGACTGTTTGCATCCCCAAAACCTGAGAAGAGAATGGAGAAGGGATTGCGGTGCGGACATTCCCCAAGGGGTGGTTTGCTATTTTCTCTTTCTCTCTTTCTGTCTCAGGCACACACACCCCTTATAGCAAATAAATAAACAAACAAACTTGTCTATTTAAGGATCTAAATAGTTCTATTAGTCCAGTGAATATGTACATATATCCAGCAATCCTCATCATTTTGGTATTGTTTTATTATTCTCTGATTAGAGTACATTTGAAATATTAGGGACCAGCAGGTGACGTGGTTAAGGGCACATGGCTCCCATACTGCTGACCGTGATTCAAGTCCCAGATCTAGAGGCTTACTTTCTCACTTTCCCCCTCTCTCTCACTCTGTCCCTCTAGTCAAATTAAAATAAGTAAACAAATAAAGTTAAATAAATTAATTCTTAGAAAATGGCTTCAAAAATCATTATTGAAATCTTTTTGGATAGATTATGATTTGTTTTTGTTTCTCCTCACAAATGTAATTTAATTTAGTAAAGGGTTCTACAACCATGCTCTGATTTGGCCAGGTCTTGCTTGGTTGATTAGCATGAATGAGAATATGAAAGATTTAAAGCAAAGCTCTCAAAGCAATTAGAACTAAAGTCCTCCTATTGCTGAATAATGAAAAATCCATGCCTGGAACACTTTCAAATGTATCTAAGAAAATCATACTTATGCAAAATGAACTGATAGTGAAGGAAAAAGGGAATAATAAAAGCCAGCAGAGGTAAAAATTATTCAAGTAGCATCTCAGTATATTTTCACTACCGTATTTTGGATTAATTAAAGACTATCACAATTTGAGATCTCTGAAAAAAGTTATATTTATAATTTTCAATTAAAGGATTTTTTAGTTACAGTATGTTTGTTATCTCACTGTTTGAAAATGCTTAACTTTAAAATGATTTCTAGAAAGTCTACTTTTGGAATCTTTACAATTTAACTTTCGTTTTTAATTTTTTTAAAGTTAGTTTATTCCATGAGTAAGAGAGGCAGAGAGAAAGAGAAAGAGCACCCTCTGCAAGATTGCAACATCTTGATCTGCCCCCATCCTTCAGCCAGCCTAGAATATAGACAAGCCTGTGCCTAGAATACTTAGAGAGGTCTCTGGAATTGAACTGGAAACTTTCTCACATGGAAGTGTTTTGCAGAGTATTTCACTGCTGTGCCACCATCCTACCCCTAGGATTTAATTTTTAAATCAATTATTTAAAAAGAAATACAAATATTGCAATGACAAAAGAGATTAACTGGTATTTATTTTTTAATATATGCATTTTTTTCTTAGTGCTTTAAACTCTAAAAATACGGAATACCCTAATAGAATATCAGAAATTTTTGTGCAATTTTGAATAATTTGGTACAAAGCACACAACTGGAGAGCAAAGTCAGATAATCATTTTATATTTTTATTAAAACATGATCGAATGTAGGAGATAATTATATCAATAGGTACTCTGCATTTGTTCAGTTATTTACTATTACATAGTAATTTTCATTTAGTGTTACAGTTATTTATGCTGTCTTTCCATTAGTACATTTGTATTTATATTTACACTGTGAAAAACACCAAGATGAATTAGACATGGATCTGCATTAAAAGCCTTGCATATCAAAGTAGCTTTGACAAATACACTATATACCTGAATGTATTAAAAGGGTGGTATATAAATGTTATAAAAATGCAAATAAAAAGCTGTATGATTTTAAAGGTGAGATTATCTCCAGCTGTATTAGGAAAAGGAATCACCATTGTAGAAGTTATATTTGAATTTGGACCTGACATAGGTGCATGCATATCAATTTAAAATGTTTTTGACTGCAGGTAACTCAAATCAAAGCACCTTAAACAACACAGGGATTTAGTGGCTCATACAACTGCAAGGGTTCGCCTGGAGAGCAGTGAACAAATAGACTTCTTCCCAAGCTTCTGCTCTATTTTTCTCTGATGCTATCGGCTCTGTGCTTTTCCTTGTCTAGGAGTCAGGTGGCAGGAATGCATTCTGAAGCT